>NC_041368.1:22208324-22285824 GCF_900634415.1 Cottoperca gobio | reverse complement strand
GGAGGCCAGCTGTAGCACAGGAGCTGTTCCCTCTCATTTCCACTTCATTTATCTCCCCCCCCCCTCCTCCATCCATCCATCCATCCATCCATCCATCTATCCCTTCTTCCTCTCCCTCCCGCTCCCTCCCTCCCTCTGCCAGTGGACCAGCACTCTCTCCATGCTGAGCTCCACTGTGCCCAGTCAGCTGTGGCGGAGCAAATGGCATCCCTTTTGTTTCTTCTTCCTCAAAGACTCAATTTAAGTGCAGTCATATTTAGTTTCCTGTATATTTATCCGGATGTTTTGGCCACTGAAAGGCCCCCACTTCTGTTGTGTGTTTTTTGATGAAGCACCACTTTAGTTTGTCACCTCACTTTGCTCTTTTCCTAAGCATCCATTTTTTTTTTTAAAGTTTAAAGCATAATCGAGGTTGCGTTCAGGGCTTTGGTTGTAAAAAGTGATAACTGAAGTCATACAGGAAATAAACAAAACGAAAATCACTTCCAGATTTAACCCACTGCAGAGCAGAGCCCGGTCCAGACAGAGAGCTCTCTCTGTTTCCTTTTCCCCTCCCTCCCTCCTCTCCTTGGTATGAATCTGCCGTATCTCATTCCCCAGCGCTAATTCCAATTTAATTGCCAGTAGCCCGAAGCCTCCTCAATAGGAGTAACAAATGGTTTGATTCTGTAGACTTCATCAGACTGCATTTTAAATGCGACACAGTAACCCGGTGCGAATGCCAATGAAGCCTGGCGAGCAGCTCCTCTGTTTACTAATTATCCTTTTTCTTACTCCGAGCCACACTGCACAAGTTGTCTGATTAAATCGGATTTGTGGGGATTGGAGGGTGGGGTAGGTGGGGTGAGGAGGGGATGTCGGGGGTGGGGGTGATGTTGGTGGGAGGGCGGGTGGATTGTATGGCGAGCATGGTCCGTCTTTGTAAATGATCCGCAAGTCCACAACAAGAAGAGGCCGGCGGTGCGACAGTAAATCATGATGAAGGAGCTTCGCCACTGTTTCTCACGTTGACATTAATTCCCAGCTTGCATCGTTTATGATCTTTACAGTCGGCATGGCGGTGAGGAAAGAAAACAAACACACGCTGGTGAATACATTTCACTGACATTTCAGAATTTATATCCACTGCAGTCGTGCAGGGGAAGGGTTTGAGAAGGTGGATGGGATGTTAATGCGAGATCTGAAAACCTTCCAGGGGCCGTGTTATAGGATTACAAATGCTCCTTTCTCTGCATGCATGTCAACTCAAACTATCGCGTTTCAGTCGGTGTACTTCTACAGGCTTTACTCTATATTTCCACCCCGTTAAAAGGGCATAAATAACACTGTGTTGGTCCAATCCCACAATGCTTTGTGACTTCCCTACTGCGTCTGAGGCGCTCAGCCTCGAGCCTGTTTGCTGACACTGATGACATCGTTCTTTAAAAATGGGTCACGAGTATATAGACCTATAGCTCAGTGATTTGCTGAAATGAATGGGAGCTGTGGTGTAAACATTACTCCTCAAACCCGCAGTGAATAATACAAATGTTGGAGACTGTTTCCATCTGCAGGATATATATATATGTGATGCTTTGCTGAGTGTTTGCAGCAGCAGGAAGGTGCACGTGGAATAGACAGTGGGGTCATCAGATGCTGTGCGTCGGGCTCCGGCTGCACACATAATCAGATCAATTCATTATTGCTTTGCTCTTCTCACCATTAAAAGACATTTGACCGTTCCTAACATTGTATTGCTGTTTCACACCATCCTGCAGATCCTCCTAATTGAAGTATTAATGTGGAAACGGCAGTGACGTGCTACTGTAGGGGGAGAATGTGGTGATGCTGTGCAGATGAGGAAACGTGCACTGCTATAAAGACCTCTCCCTGTCAACTAAATGGCCAGTTGAGCTGCCATATGGTTGTGCTGACATTATCTCTGGGTAATTAATATGGCATCTCGCCTGGCATCTGGTGGCATTAATCTAGCTGGGAGCAGTTCATCTTACAATGTCAGCGCTGCTGCGAGCCCGACGTGAATTATCACTGCCCGATGGAACCAGGAGGCAGGGACCAAACAAAACAAGACGCAGCAGGGCAGGATCTGCTCCCTTTGCACACAGTACACATTGCCCGTTCTTTAATTCCTTGTTTTCATGAATAATGTGAAGAGTTATTGCTTCTTGGAGCCGATCCTCATTCAGTAAAGCTCCGACGTCACGTCTGGATCGTAAACATTCTGCTCATGTCATTTTGTCAGGATATCTTTCTGTATGAGAAGCTCAATTTGTTTTGTTGTGTTTAATTGCACCTACTCGTATATAGTACAGCGTGTCCCAGTTCCATATGATTGACTTATACTGACTCTGACTACTGATGTCGACAGCGCATTATTATTATTATTATTATTATTAATGTTCACAGATCTATCAAACATCTACCTGTGGCCCCGTGGAGACAGCGTCCTGTAGTCCAGGGGATGATGTCTCTCAATATAATACATATATTTCCTTTTATTGTGACATCATGTGAAAGCAGAAGGTCGTGGTAGCTGTCCAACACATTTTGATCACCTCACACTATAACATTAAGTATATTCATGAATAGAAGTAAACATTTGCTGCATCGTTGTTTCAGTCAAGTGGTTCTCCCCTGCATGCAGCTGCAGAGATCTCTCTCTGTTACTAAGGCGTCTCTTTAGCAGTCATTCCTCCCTCCTACTGTTTGATCAATATATAGTTCTGTGGAGGTGTTTTAAATCAATTAGCACTAGCGCAAACATTGCATCTCGGGGTTTTTTCCTGATGCCGTATACACACACACACACACACACACACACACACGTGCACACAGAGCCGCGGCGGAGGACATTGAGGTATGCGTCAGCGTTTAGACGCACATTGAGAGGAACCAGGCTGGAAATGTGAGCTGAAAGAAAAGAGGATGCAAGCGAGGGCTGTGCACAGTTGGACAACAGGATGCTCTGAATGAAAGGGTGAACATTAGCACAAAGGTGATAAATCCCATTCTGAAACTGTGGGTTCGTTCCTGCTCTCCCGAAAGGTCATGAATCAAGTGTGATTTTGTAAAGAACAAATAAGAGCTCTGCGCTCCACAGAGAAGTGAGGAAAATGATGCGTTTGTGATGCAACACTAACAGAAAACTCTTCAGCAGCAGCAGGTTAACACTGAAATCCTAAATTGACTCTTTGCATGGAGAGTTCAGGACGTGGAGAGTTCAGGACGTGGAGAGTTCAGGACGTGGAGAGTTCAGGACGTGGAGAGTTCAGGACGTGGAGAGTTCAGGACGTGGAGAGTTCAGGGTCTGAAACCATCATAGTAGTACCAGTCGTAAAAACCATCCAAACTTAAAGCGAGATTGTTTACTTGCCGAGAAGGAGCCATTACTACAGTTTGCATGTGGCAAACAGGAGGTGGTGTGCACAGGTTGTGTGGAGTGATGTAATTTGGATGCAATGCATGTTTTGTAAACTACAGCAGTATGCCTATTTCCTCATTTCTGCATCTGTGTTGGCAGTCCTCGTGCTGCTGTTGGCACCATGTGGTCGCTTTACTGCGTCGTCTAAATGTACATGAGATGTTCGGAATAAATTGAAAGCTGTAAAATGTCATTTTGATTCTGAACATAATTAAAAAACAAAGAAATAAACTATTTATCATAATATAATGAGGAAATCGCCACTGCTGTGAAAAGCAAGAAATTAGCAGAAATGAATCTGAAAGCAAGTTTTCTAAATAAATAAAAATGCAGTAACGTTAGCATTAGCTCGCATGACAGCACGAGGTATCGTTGGTGTTCTCCTGGGAAGACATTGTTCAAAATAAAACCCGTCGCTCCGTCTGAAACTGTCACGACCACCTATTCTGACATGGTGACCATCTGGAAAGATTTCATGTCGACTAATCCCATCATTAAACACTCTCAACCTCCTCAACCTTCATTATCCTCTTTAATTCACCCTTCGGCTGCTTTACTGTGTGTGTGTGTGTGTGTGTGTGTGTGTGTGTGTGTGTGTGTGTGTGTGTGTGTGTGTGTGTGTGTGTGTGTGTGTGTGTGTGTGTGTGTGTGTGTGTGTGTGTGTGTGTGTGTGTGTGTGTCGCACATTGTGGGGTTTGAGGTAACACTGTTTGGTAACTGGACTGCCAGCTTCCCCCGCAGTGTTACAAACAGCAACAGCTGCCCACAGGGGGTCCCGCTAGACTGCGATATGACTGCGGCGTGAAGTCCTTCGTGTCGGGCTCGTCCCCTCACATTTCTTTGGGGACCTTTTCCGATCCATACCAGAGTAAATTACAGAAGGCGTTTGTTTGTCCGCTCATGACAAGATCCATGACTCCCCGTGGAGGCGGAGGTAAAATAGAAGGTTCTTGGTGACCTTTTGGGAAACGCCTGTGACCTGATGTGGGATGAAGCCAGTAACAACAAACACTAGACGCAGCAAGAGAGCAGCAGGAACGTCACCTCTGCTTTTCCTTTCTCACACCTTCCTCTGCCGACACAAGCGGGACTGTTGTGACTGCAGTTTGTGCTGACTGGCAGTTCGATGCTTGCAGCTAGCAGAGCTGAGGATTCAACAGAGCCCCTGCTTGGATGTTGTTGTGACGGCTTGTAGAAGCATTGTGTTTGCTGGTGTAAAGCAAGGATAGTCCAAAGGAAGGAAGGGAACACGTACGTCTAATTCCCTCCATGCGACTCTGCAACAGGGAGCTCCCCTCAACAGAAGATAAATCATCCACCCACACGCCTGGAAGTGGACCTTGAGTTATGATTCTTTCTTAAACTACTGTTTCCAGGTCAGCAGTGAAAACTCAAACTCCAAAATGACTCGTATTTATAAGAGAAGACGCCTTCATAAGTTCACAGGCAGCACTTGAAGGCAGCGTCTCACAGAGCCGTCGTAAATCATGTTGTGGTGACTTTGGGATCGTGTTTCTGTTACGAGGCCTCACACTGAGACGCCGACAATGAATGTGGGCGTTTGAGGAAACCGCAGCCTACACATAGTCACCCTCTCTATAGATAAACTATAGCTTATTATGGATCGCTATTGACAAGAGCGAGCAGTAACACAGGTTGGGGGCTGTGGTAATGGCCTGTGATTGAACACCTTGTGCTGAGGTCCCGCTGCTCTCTGCCTCATTAACTCTGGCAGGTCTTCCGTTCAGCGCGCTGCATTGCAGGCCACCGTCTCGACTACAGTCCAAGAAAAACAAGCATTCAGGAGTTGAAGCAGGATTGTAGAGGACTGCGACGCTCATCCTGGAACTCGTCGTTCGAGTCGGAGCTTGAGAAGTGCTGCGTGCACAAAACAGTTAGTGCATTCTGCGTTCTGTACGTTGAGGAGTTTGGAGGTTCAACGATCAAACTCAGCATTTCTTTCTGAGAGTAAGAAGCATAGACCTGTGAGTGGCATCCACTTTAGGTGTCAGAGGGATGTTTGAGTTAGTTTACTGAAATACCTGGATCCAGATTCACCTCTCGTCCTCGGTATCCTTTTTCTAAGCCTTTCTCAGGCGTCGGGCGAGTGCTTGGTTACCCTGCTGCACATCACTATCAGTAAAAGGGCCGGCCTCTTCCCCATCTCTCTGCTCTGTGCCCATCCGGCCACTGTCACCTCCCATCGGGGAGTATTCCTCTCCATTACCGGCCTCCGTCCGTCCTCCACTTAAATAACAGCAGCCCTGCCACTCTCGGCCCATTAAGATACTGCCGGCACTGCCACGGCCACACACACACACACACACACACACACACACACACACACAGCCACAAGCTGCCCGAGCCTAAGGACCCCCCCACGACTCCTCCAGCTCCACCTTTCAGGTGTCACTTTGGGCCGACTCAATTTTACACTGTAATGGACCTCCTGGGTCAACTGCTTCTCTCCCACCTTCCTGTTTTATCTCTCCGGCGCTCTCGTCATCTATCAGCGGTCGACAACACATTTACTTTTTCCTGCAACACACACACACACACACACACACACACACACACACACACACACACAGTATTCCCTGCACTGACTGTATAGTTTGTAGCACTTAATTCCGTCCAACACTAATCAGCGTTCGCACTACACTTTACTGCAAACTGTGGAAACTGTTGCCGTTTGCAAGAAGGGGAACACGATGGCGAGTAGCGAGCAGCTTTCCCACACAGAAGCGTGGCTGTAACATCTGCCACGTCGCCCACAGTCTTATTAAAGGATGTTTACATCTGCTTTTATTACCTAGCACCAATATGAATTCACGATGCGTTCACACATGCAGATCTTGTCTCTCAGAAGGCTGGAGCTTGCAGGCACGTTAGCGTTAAACAGTTACCTTCTTAACGCAGAACGCAGGTTAGTTGTTTGGGAACGTCATTTTGAAGGAGACGTTGGGCAGAGAGAAGAACATCAGACGGAAAGCATCCAGTTCTTTGAGGGATGAAGGAGGTGCAGATGTATGTCCCGTCCAATTCAGTGATGTTTATATCTGCTGGATGTGCAGCTGAAATATCTCTAAAGTTTATCTTACTTCTGGGTTTACGTCTTCATGGTTTGGCGTTGAATGGCGCCCTCTTAACGGTCTCGTGTTGCTTTGAGAACAGAGACTGTCGGACTTATTTTAAAGTCGACACGTATACGTGCGGAATTCAACTTAGTGTGACTCGCTGGTGCAACTTCTCAGACTTCAAAGTCTAAGTCTCTCTCATGTGATGCTTCTGCTCTTTGTTCCGTGTGTGTGTGTGTGTGTGTGTGTGTGTGTGTGTGTGTGTGTGTGTGTGTGTGTGTTTAGGTTTAGGTTTCATATTTCCACCATGTCCACGCCTTAGCCTAGACCTCGGGTCAGAGGTCTGATAACCTTTTACATTCCAAAACTTTTTTTCCGACTAAATCTCCGTCTTTGACCAAAGTCTCTCTCAATCCCCCGCCCCGCCCCGCCTCCACCTCCACCCTCACTGTCTCTTTCACTCATTCTACCTCAAGACCACTGAGGCCATTTCCATTCTCTACCTCCAAACAACAACCATAATGGCGAGTTGCATGAACTACTTGGTCTGAAGTAGTCTTCTCTCTATGGTAGTCCACTGGCAACCCTAGGATGCACCAGGGAGTAAGGTAGAGAGAAAATGGAAGTGAACAGGAGGCATGCCTGTCAATCAAAGCGTACTTAAGTACATGGAGTCCTAGAGGGATTCCAGCAGCAATCGACCCCAGTCAATAGCCTCTTCATTGATAAAAGCAGAGAGGAGGAGAAGAGATGGGCGATGAAAATACAACTCAGGAGAAAAGTAGCTTAGCACTACTGCTTTGCATTTACAATGTACCTGCAGGCACGGAAAGGTTTGAACATGTGCACAGTGTGCCTGCAGGTCTTTGGCAAAAGTCCAGTGGTGTAGAAGAAGTGATGCAGTTTGTGTTACCAAGTTTACTAGGGTGGAAAAAATGAGGGGATTACTTTAGCGCAGCTGAAAGCTAAAGAGCGCCACCTACTGAAACTGCATATTCAAACAAATGGTCTGAAAGAAGACTCAGAGTGAGCATTGTGAAGACTCGACAGCGATGTCCGAAGCCTTAAAGAATATGACGTTTGTCTCGAGAGGAGAGCTGGAGGAAAGTCCAGGGTGGAATTTAAAGAGTAAGGTTGAATGTACTCGGCAATCGTCCCAATAGAATTGAATATATAAGATCTGCCCTGAGCCTAGAGAAGAGGCCAATGGGTCACCAGCATATTAGGTGCTGATGTTGTGAAGGTTTGTCTATATTTATTTCTCTCCCCTGAATGCAACACAATTCGATTTGTTTTCCCTTCTTGGTTTGTACATCACCTTCCTCTACAACAACTACTACTCTTATCTTCAGTTGCAATCCAGCAGCTCTTCACTATCCTTCCTGCTATTATCATCCGACAGTGGTGCATCTTCCCTCCATGCCCGTACTTTAGCGCATAGAGCAGCCGAGACAGTGATTGATCTGGCGTGGAGGCTGTCGTGGGCCCTCCTCCTCCTCCAGTGGTTATGAACATGAGGCGGGCTGCTCTTCATAGATTTTTAAATTAGTGTCAGCTTTGCCCCAAAGATGTGTTATTGACTGATGAAATAGAAACTGAGCTCCAAACACTCAGTCCTTCCCCAGAGTTTTCCCCAGCCTGGTAATTGAAAAAGTGTGAAGGGGAGTGTGTTCAAGGGAGCGTACAGCTGTGTGTGTGTGTGTGTGTGTGTGTGTTCCTGTGTTTGTGATTGTATGCGTTTGTGTGCTTGCAACTGTGCGCTCTTTATCTCTGCTGGAGAAAAATGCACAGTGCTCGCTGGAGTCAAGATTCGATTGAAGTATTGCATAGGAGATCTTTATCTTGTACACAGCCACCCTGAAACACGAGTGCTGTGTGCACCTTTAATCCTATAAATACTGTCTTCTTCATGTGAGCCAATGAAGGCACAGTTTGTAAACTGTAACGTGTGTGAGCCCGCGACATCACACCGGAGTTGTCTTCATCATTGTGTGCGTGCACAACCTTTAGTGGGATTTGTTTGAGTAAAGTTGGCATTGGTTGTCTCTGTGGGGGAAGTGACTCCCCCGGAGAGTTCCTGTGAGAAGCAAAACTCTGATTTATTACAACTTCAGTCTGGACGTCACTGAAACAAAGAAAGTGTTAAATAAAGAAGTCGTGCTTCACATCTGTCACTAACTCAACCTGTTGTGTGTTCTTGCTCCGCAGGGTCAGACATGGCCATCTTCTGCCTGCTCTGTGGGAAGCGTTTCCAGACGCAGCCGGCACTGCAGCAGCACATGGAAGTCCACGCTGGCGTTCGCAGCTACATCTGCAGTGAATGCAACCGGACTTTCCCCAGCCATACTGCACTCAAGCGTCACCTACGCTCACACACAGGTCAGTGGAAGCACTCACTCGCCAGTATGAAGTCCATACGTGATATAAACACGGTAGTGTCGGTGTGCTCTGCACAGAATTCCCTTTTCAGCAAATGATCCAGCTCATACGGGGGAATCCCTTGACCTTCCCACACCAGAGGGGATGTGTAATCCCTCTGGTGAGTTGTGGGTCAGCTCCCGTTATAACACAAAATGTCTGCTGAATCCTTCAGGCAGACACCGCTGACCAAATCACCTCACCTGGATACATGCTTAGTTAATACCTGTTAAATATTGTGCACTAACTACAAACACCAGCTCATAAAAATACCACATTTCCTTTTTAAGTTGACATACTTCCAGCTCCTGCCACACCTACTAATTATTCATTCCTCCCAGTCCAACGCCGTCTCCATCAGCGCCTCAGGTGCAGCAGTGCGATGCAGCAGCTGCAGCATCTCTGGTCAGGGAATTACTCGACTCTGTCGAGCTCAAATAAGACTTTGCAGTGAACTTTCATCACCTTTTGTGTCTCCCTTTATTCTCTGAAGAGCACACTTGAATTGATCCTGATTCTTAGCGAACTTGTAACAGAGCAGAGCCGACGGTGCAGAAATGAGTCATATTGACATCAAGGATTTGTATTAAAATCAGAGAAAGATTGAGTGTCACGTCACAGGGATCAGTGGCATTTTAAGTATTTTACTTTATCATTGAAACAAGGAAAGAGTTAGAACATTAATGTCTGAGTGGAGAAATACAACGTGTTTCGTGAGCTTTAAATATTTTGATATGACCTCTACATATTGAATATCAACCTGTGGTTAAAGATATCAATATTATGACATATTGTTATTGTATTGCATAATAGCAAGGCTAGATTACCATCAGCGCAGGCGTCCCAGAAGCCCGGAGCAAAGCCCCGTGTGGCAGGAGGACTCAGTGTGATGATGGTGTTGAGCTTTGTTTGGGAATACGCTGCACTAATACACAATATCAAGTGACATGATAAAGAGCTTAAGGTGTGACCTGCTTTATTATCTGATAACGAGGCTCCGTGTTGAAGGGGGTCAGGTGCACGAGAGCAACGTAACATCTTTATCACACATGAAACATGCATAACGTAGCTTTCTTTGTGCTTTCACATAGAAAGTCTTTCTTGTCACATCACACCCCCTCCCGCACCAGGTGTGAAGAGTGTCCATAGTGGGACAGCACCTGCAACAACCTTACACTCCCACCACGAGGATTGTCATTGACAAATATAGCTTCCAGTGTAATACTAAGTATTACGCCGTGTTATTATTCCAGATGAGAGATGTTCTTACATTACTGAATAAACTGCATTAATTCAGGTCAATGCAAAATGAATAGTGCTGCAGTCAGACGCAGTTTATTTACAGTGAATATCTTTTATTTATTTATCTTTGCTCTCCTCCCGTCCACCAGTAATTCTCTCTCTCGCTGGCTCTCTGCTGATGCGAGGCCAGGATACTAATACATTGTTGTGAGGGAGCAAGAGGTAGTCTGACGGATGCTGCTGCTCACAATGAGAAGAAAAAAACCCGTAACCATGACAGAATATGAAACACATGGAAATGATCCCAATTCACCAGCGAGGGATAGATGCTTTCTTTCTTCCCCCTTTTCCTCCTCCCATCTCTCTCTGTCTCTCTGTCTCTCTCTGTACTTATCTCTCTCTCTTCTTCTCCTCTCTCTATTCTCTATCTCTCTCTCTCTGTATTATGTCTTGTTTCTGTCTGTCTCTCTGTATTCTCTATGTTTCTTGTGTCACTGTCTCTCTGTCTCTCTGGCTACTGTCTCTTGTCTCTCTCTGTGTATGTTATCTCTCTGTCTCTTCTGTCTCTCTATCTCTCTGTCTGTCTTCTCTGTCTCTTATCTTCTCTGGTCTCTCAGGTCTCTCTTCTCTCTCTGTCTCTCTCTCTCTTTCTGTTCTTCGTCTTCTCTCTATACTCTGTCTCTCTGTCTCTCTGTATTCTCTGATCTCTCTCTGTCTCTCTCTCTCTCTCTCTGTCTCTCTATGTCTCTATCTGTTCTCTTGTCTCTATATCTTGTCCTATCTCTCTGTTCTCTCTCTATCTCTGTATTCTCTCTCTTCGTCTCTCTTTATCTCTATCTGTTGTATATCTCTGTCTCTCTCTCTCTCTCTCGGTCTCTCTCTCTCAGTATCTTGTTCTCTCTCTAGTCTCTCTGTCTCATCTAGGTCTCTCTCGCTCGTCTATGTCTCTCTTGTCTCTCTGTTCTCGTCTCTCTCTAGTCATCTATCATGAGCGATCTATCTTGTCTCGATCCTCTCTCTAGGTCTGAGATCTCTCTCTCTCTGGAGAGAGAGACGGGGTGGAGATAGATAGTCTAGAGAGAGCAAATCTGCCGAAAGAGAGAGGGAGAGAGGCGGGAGATTCTCTAGGGGCGGAGAGAGAGAGAGCGTAGAGCTCTCTAGAAAGGAGAAGTAGGGGGTAGATGATAAATGGTAGGATTTTAGTTTTTGTAGCTAAAGGATTACTAATAGGATAACTAACATTATGTCTATCCACTATCATATATAACTATATATCTATATCACCATCCCTATCTCACCTCCTCTCTTGGTCTCTCTTCTCTGTCTCTGCTCTCTCTGTCTCTTCTCTCTGTTGTCCTCTATCTATCTTCGTCTCTCTCTCTGTTTCTCTTCTCTCATTCCTCTCTCTCTCTCTGTCTCTCTCTCTGTCTCTCTCTCTATGTCTCTTCTCTGTCTCTCTCTCTTCTCCCCTCTCTCCCTCTCTCTGCTTTCTCTCTCTGTCTCTCTCGTCTCTCTTTCTCTCCCCCCCCCCTCTCTCTCTCTCTCTTTCTCTCCCCCCCTCTCTCTCTGTCTGCGACCTTAAATAACAGTCTCACTGTCGGAGCCGATTTAGCTCACCGGCTCACGGATAAATATTTGAAACGAAAGGAGTGAGATGAGAGCAGTCGGCCCTATTTACAAGTCAGGCGAATACACCATTAGTGTGTGATGGTGGTAGGGCCTGAGACGAGGCGGGGGGGGGGGGGTGGACAGAGCTGCTTCAGCCGCCTGTACAGTAATAATGCACACATCTGCTCTGTGTGCCAGACATTGGAGAGGACACAAGCAGCGCCTCTAAAGCACCTGCCCACCCTGCCGATGTAAATGTCTCCTCAGCTCTGGAGCTGCAGATGAGACTTTGCAGCCTCGTGCCACTTTGAACCGCGTCCCACTGAGGGCGTGTGTTAAATCACAATGAGCCAGCCGCGAAAGCAATCGTTTAAATATGATGTGGAGCCTTTTGTCAGGGGATTATAAAGTCAGCAACTCACACTGCCATCACAGGCGCCAGAAATAGGTCCTAATTTACCCTCCCAAAAAAAAGAGAAAAGAGGAGACATGGTGTTCCTTTATATTTACACTTTGATGTTAATAATCTCATTCACACTTTGCTGGGTGAAAAATAGCGTTTTAAAAAATGAGCCTGATGCGTGTACCTGCCTTTTTATACGGAGACGCAGCCCTCCAACATGCACATCTGTCCATCTTTTGGTTGTTGTCGCTGCAATAACGTATATTTATGCATGACATGCATCTAAATAATTACCAAGGCTGCAGGTTTGGTCACAATAAAATCAAACAATGTTGTTCTCTCTGTAATAATGGTACTCCAAAAAACTACAATCTAAAATAATCTTTGTAAATTACTGAATCAAAAATGCATCTAGCTTAATTTTATTGTTTTCAAATTCTATATTTGCATCTTTACTAAAGAGCACTGTCATTGACTGTCTTGCAGCAATACATGAAATAACAAATGTCTTTTCGATTTTCAAATTGTGTTTTAATTTTGACTTAAATATTTGGCTACATTTAAATTTTCAAATTTGAATACATATTTAAATAGTGTCCTTTGTACAGAAGTGTGCAACTTTAAAATGAACCTTTCCATTGTTTGTTTTAATGCTCATAGAAACCCCAAACGAGTATGTAAAAAATATGCATTTGCAGAAAATGATAATGCTGTTGTGGAATTGCATTTTAATTGTCCCTTTTGGGCTCCCGTACATCTTCCCAATAACATGCTAAGCAGTTTCCCCGTCGTTCTTCCCCTCGCCCTGCGTACAACACGCTGCATCACTCAAAGGTTCAGACTAATGCAGCCTGAGAAGCTGGACCCACGACTCGAGGTTATTACTGAGTGCAGTGGCAGAAAGGGAAGATCTTCCACTTGCAGCGACGTTAACAATCTTCTTCAGATGTGTTTCAGCCACCTGTTGAACCATCTGCAAAGTTTCCGTTCACAGATTCTGCTTCATTCACACTTATTATTCAAAAGTATTTTGCCACCCAGCTGGGCTTCAGGCAGCCATTCTGACATTAAATATAAATGGAACAAAACGTTGCTCCAGTTTATAGCACCGTAATAATGGCTTTTCAAGGTCAGAGTATTTACAATACAAACCAACGCACACACAAGCAGGCACACGCAAAAAGTCACGGGCTCCTGCAGGTATTTTCCCCCTGGAACGGGGAGTCAACTTTGCAGAGAATTCCCTGCAAATACAAGATCTCAATTCCCAGTATTGAAACCTTGTTTTAATGGACAGAGTGGCGGCTCATCCACCACGGGGAGATCTCCAGATGCAGCTGGGTTATTGGTTGAATGTTGTGTTGTAATAAATGACAACAGAACGCAGCAAAAAGCACTTTTATGGACATTCATTACATGTGCTTCATTTTACCTGTCTGCTAGCTTATCTTTTGAAAGCAGCCTTGCTGGTGTGGGCTCTGACACTGGATCACCATTTAGGACGAGGAAGGGGGGGAACGCATTTTAATGGTGTTTATTCCAGCATCTTAATCATGCCATCTCTCCCGCTCTCCCTCGCTGCGTCTTCTCCTTTCCCTCCCTCCACCTGCAGCTGCCTCACCTTCTCTTCACATGTCAGGATATTACACACTCAGCTCCATGTTGCCGCTGCATTCTGCTTGTATATCTTTATAGCATGCATGTACACCACAGTGTAGGTTTAAGTACTCGCACACAATCGCACAATGTGGGCTTATAACAGTGGCAGCTGTGCTATTCCCCCTGCCTAACACCCTACACATAGACACACACACTCTCTTTACAGACCAGGCCTTCATTAATATTCCGTTGTTGTGCACTGTCTGTGTGTAAGTGTCTGTGTGTGTTTTTTTGTTTTTTTTAAACCCGGAGCCAATTTGCTGTCTGCTGTGGCGGGGTGTTTTGTGTTCGCAGCTGTATTTGATAGTGCTACAGCCAGAGATTGAGAGAGAGAGGACTGAATTGAATTTAGAGAGAGAGAATGAGCCAGTTCTGGTCCTGGCAGTGATGGAGCCCGGTGATTTACAGCCTCTTACCGTGTATAATGAACGCGCCCCGGGTGCCCATGGGCACAGGCACCCTCAGCAGGCCTTTGGGGTGTCAAAGGAGGTGATAGGGAGGAGGGGGTGTAAATTGAGAGGTGGATGGGAGGGGTCAAGAGACGCAGGTGGTGATGCTCGGGGGCACCCAAGGGTCCACTCACCGTGCTGTGGTTCCACCTCACTGTGTTGAGTCCTCATCTGCGGCCTCCCTGCCATGTGGTCACGCCAGAGAGGAAGAAAAGAGGACGGAAGAAAAGGACAGACGGAGAGAGAGGAAGTAATCGTGGCAGATTCGGGATGGACAGAGGACGTGTCCCCATTATTCTCCAGCCCCCCCCCCCCCCCCCATGAGAATATCCTGACAAAATGAAGTCCTGTCTAGTCCTTTACATCCTCACAATGTGATTATAGAATTGTGTCGGATTTATTTAAAGCTCTACGGTGCAACTTTGCACATTGGCGTCCCCGAGTGGCTGCAGGAGGAAGCGTGCACGATATGCATCCCGGGTACAAACACAGGATGCTGCAGCTTTGACTGTTTGTTTGAATCGTATGTTTTCCCAGTAAATAATGAAAGATGAGCACATGATCAAGCAGCAGTGAACAACGCCTGATGCCTGAAGCCAACAGCATACTAAAACTACTGTAGCATAGTTTTCATTGTTAGTTTTGTTCCAGATCATTTGAAATGGGGGACGACACACATATAACTAAATATATTTACATTGTGTACTGTATATATCTATAGTTTCCAGGTTATGCAAAGAGAAATGTGCTAATGCATAATCTTTTAATTAAAAAGAAACTTGAATTGAAAGACGGCGAGCTCTTTCCTTCTAATTCCAGATTTTTGATGTGTTCACTAACAGCAGACATTATTGCAGCAACAGGACATTAAGCGTGAGTAACCCACCGTAGGCTTCCTCTCTGAGTATTAGCATCCCACTCGCTGGTCTGATCAGAGGCCCTAATTAAAGGCAGGTGAATCTGAGCTCAATTATTATTCTCGCGGCGTCGTGCGAGCCCACCGAGCTGCGTGATGGATTGTGATCTCTGCTGTGGTTGAAACGCCAGAAAGAGCACAATGTCTTACAGCGGGAGCCACTGATAACTTCACGCAGACAAATAAAGACTGTCACTTTTATTGATTCTTACCCTGCCCCCACCGCCGCCACCATATACACCCACATCTCCTGCTCCATCCCTGTCTCAGATTTACCCCCCCCCCCCCCCCCCCCCCCTCCTCCCGCACACCTCCGTCCCCATCAAAGCTTCCCTTTAATGGGGAGGTGTCCAACATCACAAGGCACAGAGAACGTTTCTTCCATGAAAGTAGAGCACACCCAAAATGTGATCAACATTGAAGGTCCATCTCTCATCCGTCCGTCTGTCCTCCTAAATAAACACATACTGCGTAAAATCTTAAATAAAATTTGCAGGATGGAAGTGAAATTGTCTCTTAGCAGCGGGGGCACGGCAGCGGCACATAACGAGAAATGCAATTTATTCCCTGGCACGCTGCTTCTCGGACGGGCAGATAATGAAAGGCATAGGTCATTGATGGGGACTTAAACCTGCAGCGGTGGAGTGAAATACATTAATAAATATCCGCAACATTACTTGGCTAGAGAGTGTAACCCGGGGAGGGGGGGAGCAAATGACGCAAGGAGCAGCTCCTCATCAAACACGGGAATACAATTAGTCTTTGGACTGCTGGTGAGAGCCTTCTGCAAATCATAATATCCCTGATCATTGACATCTGAATATCCATTACAGCTGCCCTGTGGGGACTCGTGCTCCGGCAGCCCGAGGAGAAGAATGTGACGCCTGTTGTCACTTTCATTTCTGAAGACACACATACTGTACATCCACCGCAGGCCTGGAGGAAGTCTAATGTCTCAGAATGGAAATGTGGTGCTCTGTAAATAAAGAATACATTTTCCCAGTGTGAAAGCATTAGACAGAGAGGAGTCGTGGATAGAAACAGATGGTGCGCTGATAATGAAGTAATGCATTGGAAGTAAAGGTATGCAGAGGCAGACAGAGGTGTGTTTTAGGTAATACTCAAAGTATTCCTTTAAAGTGCACATCTTCTAGTTGTCCCTGTGATCTTCAGTACGCTGCTGCATTATAGTCCAGTCTGAATATGTTTTAAACGCAGCATTTAGAGTTTCTTCAGAGAGAGAAGGATGACGGCTGTCTGTTTTCTTCCAAGTGAACCGTGATGTTCATTCAGGGAAAGATGGAGATCCAAATGAAGTGCATGAGACAACCCGACGCCCCTTTTCCGACTCCTCATTTGCCTGCTGTGCCGGCGTACAATATTCAAAGCAAAGCTGATTGGCTGACACAAAATGTGTTTGAATTCTTGTATTTCTGACAGCCTTCATAAAACAAGCAGAAGAAGAAACGAGGTGTCAAAGGCAAATATATTCAAAATGTTTCAACATAAGACTAAAACACAAACATTTATAGGATTTAAGTCCAATAAAAGATGAAAACTATTTGCAGTAGAACAAGACAAATGAAACAGTAGGTTTAAAACATATATTGATATATATACATCAGTCAGGTTATCCATTAATGCACTCTGAGACCGGGACCGGCTGGTCAATAACACATCCCACGGCCAGTGAACAGCCATGACAGGCTACAATTATTCCACACAAAGCAGCAAAACAACAGTGCAGGTGATTTGTGGAGAAGACAAAAGATGTGTTGCATTGTCTGCCGGTATTAAAGCTGTTAAGTGGGAATCCATTAGAGCATCAGACAAAACATAACGAGTGTGTTGTTGCTCCCTTTAGGTACCACAGCTGGATGTTTACATGTTTTAGGGTGGTGTATACCATCCAACCTTTCGTGACAAAGAAAGTGTGATCTTGTCTACAGATGAATTTAAAAGTTTGCGTCTGTTTCTCCACTTCTCAGCAGGGGACCATCCGTACGAGTGCGAGTTCTGCGGGAGCTGCTTCCGAGATGAGAGCACGATGAAGGGCCACAAACGCATCCACACCGGGGAGAAGCCCTATGAATGTAACGGCTGTGGGAAGAAGTTCAGCCTTAAGCACCAGCTGGAAACCCACTACCGTGTGCACACAGGTACTGTGATCAAAATAAGTCTGTCAAAGAAGCTTTTTGAAGAGGGAAACGCTGCGTTTATTGATGTTGATGATCAAAGGTTTGGGAACTGTTTGTGGGTTATGTGCTGGAACTATTGATTTACAACAGTTTATCCTTCTGCCCAGAGCTTCTTGAGATGCAGCTTCTCAAGCTATAGCACGGGTTGCCAGATATGGTCTGTGAGCGGAGGTTTTAGTCTCTGTGCAGGCACAATGACACCAAACCTGGCAACCTCACTGTTTGCCAAGACAGTGTGAAACAAAATCTGTCATGGTAACACTTCTGTATCTGTATATATAGATCAAACAAGGTACAATATGTTAAGTAGCTAGCTTCAGAGGAGCTGGAAGTTGTCAGGTTGAGCCAGGCCAGCTGGTTCCCTCTGCTTTATGCTAAGCTAAGCTAACAACTCCAGCTCCGTACTTAGCACACAGACATGAGATTGATATTGATCTCGCATTCTCAGAAAGGAAGTCAATTTGTCATCAGGATTAAAAAACCACTGGCCCGACGTTCTTGAAACTTAGTGGAAAAGTGTAGCATGTGCCGAGAAAGAACCCGTTCCATTTTGGAGCGTATGCACAAATTATTTTTCACTTACATAGTTACATAGCGGGATAAAGTATCTGGCCTCGGCGGAGGTCTTCACTCTCAGAGTATTGGCCCTTGTATGCAGGTTTCTGAGCTCCACCTAAAAATACAGTATACACAGTATCATGAACACTTTCTAATACTATCAGTGAGACGACTTCCCATTCTTCAACTTCTCCTAATTTGATACGAGTGCAACCTTATATCTCTTAATGACACAGTGTTGAAACATATTGATGCAGCTTTTGTTGTAGGGAATCCAAGTTGCAAGGCCCAGAGCAGATGAATATCTGTGTTGCTGTGATACAGTAGATGAATGTCTCAGAAGACTTTGTATTGATCCCAGTATATTTAGAGCCCCATAAAGATGTTGACACAGTGATAAGCTGGGTGCCCTGGAGAATGAGTGCACGCTACGTAGCAGACTGAGTGAGGATATCACAAGCTCACCAGGATGGCACACAGCCAAGACTTTATGCTTCCTCACAATCTCTTTTTCTCTAACACACACACACACACACACACACACACACATACAGCAGCACCCTCCCATCTCCCATTCAATAAGCCAGCTGTTAAGCCACACTATCAAGGCAGCCTGTCCAATAATTGGCTCCCCCCCCGTCCACCCTTTCCCCTTTTGTGTGGGGGAGGGGGCTTTGCGTTAAGCCTGAGAGCAACAGCAGATAACAAGAGCAAGTGACAAGCTCACAGTCAAAGGCCACCTCGCACAAAAGGGAGCTGCTTGATGAATCATCGACATTGGCAACCTAACCCCCCCCCCCCCCCCCCCCCTTCTCCCCACACATCCCAAATGCCAATGGCAGATCAATACCTGGGCCCCATTTGCAATTCATTATTAGCTGGTTATGTGAGGCGACCCTATTTACAGTCTGGTTATCAATATCAACATAGTGCAGGTGTCCACACGGCTGCAGAGGAACACGTGACGACCTGCAACACTGTATTTTACGCCTATTGGCTGAACGGCGCCTTAGCCCCAGCCCGCACCGAGGTCAAGGTTAACCATGGCTCCGAAAAGGACAGACAGAACGAGCAGCGGCGGCATGAGGCCGCACGTTTTGCCAGCACACATGTGCGAGGCTGCAGCTGAAAGGTGACGGTGAGCGCTGGGCTAGATCACATCCGACAGCTCATTTCAAATGCCATTGGTAAAGGTCAGCATTTACATGTCTAATTTGCGTCTGCCGGCTTGAGCGCTGGTGGATTATTCCCTGCCATCACTCAAATCATTAGCACATTTAGGATGGCTGCTGTTGCTGAATTGAACTGGGCTTTTTGAATATAGCAGCCCCCACAGCAAGAAAGCAGTACCACGCTTTGATTTATGACACCTTCAGGAGTTCTCCATGGCAGGAGCTGTGTTTCGTGTCAGGTATTAGATTGATTAAATGTGGCTTTTAAAAGAAATGGCCGACATTTAAACATCACATCTTCCTGGAGTTGAGATCTTATGTTTAGTTCTTATCTCAGTCACAACATATCTGTGTGAGTTCTCACTTTTAAAGGTTTATTGTGTTCACTGTGTTGACCACCATCTCTACCAGTTAGAACAACATTATACTCAACTAAAGGTGAGCACATGTCTTTATACTTCATCATACAGATGCTAAGACCTTTGACTTGGGAGTGTACCTTATCTATTTGCATAGATGTCATTGGCCTTCTGATGTCATATGTCCTGAGTGTCTTTGGGTTTCATAGAGAGATCTAAGGAACGTTATCTCGGCATGGTCTTAGAAGCCTCTGCTGCCACATGTGATAGTTGCACATTGGATTAAATAGCAGGACATCTCTTTTTCATTTTCTATCCCGTTGCACGGCATGGTGGGAAAAAAAAGCCTTGCACCGTTCCAAAATCCCAATACAGCGGGGTCTTTTTAATAAAGGCGGAATTGATAAGAACTAAGCACAAAGGATTTCTAACCCCCCCCCCGTCCACAAGAATAATTAGAAGATAATTTGTGAGCTGCTAGAGGGATCGTAGTCGGACCTGACTGGCACTGTGTTGATACCGTCTCTCAGAGGTGGACAAACGCCACTACTGTACCTTCATGTTTTTATTCTTATTTCTCTTTTTGAGTTGCACCAATTATTGGGGGCAGTTGGAATGACTTCATGAGTTTCTGCTGTTCAGGAGACGGTTGGGATTGCACTGGGTTTAGTCTCGTCGCTCACTGTGTCCACAGTCCAATGATCATAACAACACCAGACAGTCTGTGATGGGATATTCTTCTCTCGTGAAGCCCTGACGTGGAGACGTTCTCACTTCCCACACAGCAGGTTTCACATTCTTTGTGTACTTGGGTCAGAATATGATCTGCAATAACAGCATTGTCACCGACGATCGCTACGATCACTAAAAAGAAGACGCATGAGTCCGACAGAGAGGTTTAAAACAGATCCACAGATGAGATGATTGGACAGAGAAAATGAAGGCGTACCATACTTACTGTAATTGTGCACAATTAGGCATTGTTGCCTCCATTTTGGGTGCACTCTAGATTAAGATAATCTGCCTAAACTACCTCCTGGTTTACATTTTAGGTTCAGGCAACAACACTACTTCATTAGGGTTAGAAAAAAGATCATGGTTCAGGTTCAAATAAGCTGCGGAGGTAAAGTCAGGACACGTACGCCGGTCAGGAGCGGTCACACTGATGAACGTAACGTTTAAGGACAATAGCTTTGTTGGTATTGGGGGAGATGTTCACATTGTATTAATATAATGTGACGGTCTTTTGGCTGTGGCTAAAACATGTTCCACAGCATGCCTCAACAAGGATATGATACCGCCACTGAATGGCACTTTGACTGTTGTCTTCAACCCGACTCTTATCATCCTTAGGTGAGAAGCCATTCGAGTGCAAGCTGTGCCACCAGCGATCCAGGGACTACTCGGCCATGATCAAGCACCTGCGCACCCACAACGGCGCCTCGCCCTACCAATGCACCATCTGCCTGGACTACTGCCCCAGCCTGTCAGCCATGCAGAAGCACATGAAAGGCCACAAGCCCGAAGACGTCCCCTCAGACTGGCGCATAGAGAAGACCTATCTGTACCTCTGCTATGTCTGAGGCCGGGAGAGGGAATTAAGAGAGGGGAGGGTACGTTTGATGTAGTGGGTGGGGTTGAGAGGTAAGGGGAATGTAATGGAGCGGCTGAGGAGGCTCGGGTGGAGTGTTGACGATTTAGGGATGTCAACGGCAAGAGACCCGAAAGCAAGAGGGTTTGTTTTCTCTTTTTACTTTTCATGCAAAGGCGGTGGCGACCAGCGGGGTCAAAGGGTGGTGATGGTGGGACAAAAGTGCTAAGAAGAGGAAGACTTGGACACGGAGAGAGAGATTCTCCACCATAGTTCGGATTCACCGGGTCATTCACTACATCTGCAACTGCAAACTCGTGTTTTTGTTTCAGGTCATTTCATGCAGCAGGCAAGAAAGTGACTTTTTATGACGCTGCTGCGAGTGAGAGAGCAGATTCTCCAGGGCTATCTGAACCTGCACAGGCTCTTTCTGTTCTACTTGATATTGGTTTGTTTACATAGTCATATTAGTTTTGATCACATGAACAATATGTGAATATGAGCATCAGTTTAGACCCTCAGTTGTCTTTGAGAAGCCACAAACCTTCATGTTCTGGTAGTAATGAACCACAACACAGTTATCTCGGAGGACGACTGAGACGTATTTCCAACAGTTCCCCCAAACAAACTGAATGAAACGTGCGCTCCACAGTTTGAGCTTGGGGTGAGAATCCTTTCCATCCCTAATGGGACATGATAACCTGTCCGTACATGAGATCCTTCAGATGCCCAGCGATGGCAGAGAGATAGCCCTGAGAATCTGCAGCACAGCCTGTAGGCATATGCAGTAGTTGAAGCAGTTGAACTGGATGGATGGGAGCACTAAAATACTGAAAATCAAGCAACTGCTTGGTTGTTGGGAGGGGGGGGGGGGGGGAGATGCTAGTGCTGCTTTTTTTTTTTTGTTTGAAGTTTTCTCAGTAGTCTTCCTGGTTCTGCATCTCTGTCAGATGAGGGCTGGAGAAGTCACCACTGGCCCCCCGCGGCTCTCACCAGAGACACTTTTTCATCTTATATTTTCTTAGCTCGGCATCGTTAGTTTATCATGGCTTGATTGCACAGGTAAAACAAATTACGACAACAGTCTCTGTTTGACGTCTGCAAGTTATATATCCTTTCATTAAATCATAACTCGCTATTACAGTACATTAAACCCAGCATATCCACCTACTCAGCAATAGATTACTGGACTGCTTTTATCCATGTACATTTAACCAGATGACTATCATTATGTCACACTAATGATGAACTACACAAACTGACACGTAAACAATAACACTTTGTATCACCACAACACATCTGTCCATTCACCACACTGATGGGAAAAGGTTCCGTGGGAGTCCTGTGACTTCGACTGCTCGTCGTGAATGTTGAAGAAGTGTTGGGAATGCCTTACCTGAACTCCTTAGCGTTTGTCAGAAGTGGTGGGGCAAGTTGAAGACTGTTATATGGCATCAAAACATGAATGTTAATGACTGTGAGGCAGGTTCACACGAAGGCTGTTGTCAACATACAAAGCGGGTTAACGCTGCCTTCCATGGGAAGTCAGAAACCTTGGAGCTTGTTATTACTCTCGATGCCTTCCACTGGTTCAGATGTACTCCATCATCTTCAAATGTTGTTCCCCGTGCAACAGCTCGTACATTAGATTCCCTGTTTCTAAATAGATTTTCCTTTGAGTGCACCATTGAAGTAGACTGTCAACTGAAAAAAGGTCCTAAAGGCGAGTCCTGCGTTATCCTAGCGTCTCGTCATCATATTGCAGATATTGTGTTTAAATGGTGCATATTCCCAAATATATTTCTCTTGATTTAAATGACCACTGGGGCGATGTTAGTTGTGTGTACAGCCTCAACTGAAAGGCTTAGTTTTGTTAAGGAGGTGGGAGTCTCCGACTTTCTGACGTCCCTGAAAGGCAGCGTTTGACCTGACTGACGCAGCCACAGGTATTAAGGTTGAACCTGAGGCTTTAATGAGCATCACTGCATGTCACAGCGTTACCGGGGTGATCACATATCCAAATGGCCGGTGGAAAAGGGGGAAATCACTGATGGGACGAGACACTGTCCTGCAGCTTAGGGGGCGACCAGTAAGACGACAGAATAAATCGGCTCTTTCTCTGTAGTTTTGTCCCTGCGCGCTTCGTCTCTCGTCTCCTGTTGATGTAGTAGTTGTTGTTGTTGTTGTTGTTATTATTGACCTTGAGTTTGATCTCAACGCATCGTACTTGAATTACCTCGTTTTGTGACCTCATGTTGCTTGTGTATTTTAATTTTCCCTTTTTTGTTTAATTTGTACACTTTTATTTGTGTATGTCGAAAAGATGCATTGCACGACATGATGAAGCAATGTGTACGCAGAAAGATTAAGTGCCACGGTGAAGAGATTTCTGTTTTTTCGTTTTTCTAATGTTGTGTATTTCTTTGTGCATTACTTGTTACCAAACTTGGTATTATTAACCCCGCTTGTTAAAGAGCCGGAAGGTTTGGTCATTTGTTATAAAAGCTACCTCTAAGTTGTTTTGTGTTTTGCATTATTTCATCGTTGCTACTTCATCTCATGCTTCTATTTTTTTTTTTTTTTTTTTTTTTTTCAAATGTTGATTTTGATTGTTTGTGTTTTCTAAGCAAAATGTACATAAATGTGAGATGAGAAGAGTAGAGGTTGATAGGATCTGGAAAGTCATTCAGAAGGGTGTTTATTCTTCTCTTATAGTCTCCCCCTGCACCTCCAACCACAGAAGAGCAGAGGAAAAAAAAAAATAAAGCAATTTTGAAGCCTTAAGTGATGAGTAAGAAGGATGCGGCAGATAAGAGGAAGTACTATTGCTTTTTAAGAGGGTTTAAAAACAAGAATTAAAACTTGAAAATATGTGAATACAAGTGTAGTTTTGTAATGTGAAAAAAAAGAAGGTTCATCACAAACGCTGAACCGCCCAGGACAGGTTATATTTGCAGTGATGCAGAGTGCGTTGGACAATTGGAACTGCAAGTGGTAATCAAAAGAAAAACCAGAAGGTTAAAAATAGAGATTCTCTCAGAAATGAACGTATTCCTGAACAAGAGCCAACAGAGGCAATTTGATATATAAAAATTGTGATATTTTTGTATTCAGTGTCAGTCCTTTTCCATTTGTGGAGGGTTACAGCAGGGCACAAATATTTGTATTTCTTTTTTTTTGTTTTTTACCTGTTTTTTTCTCTCTGGGTGTGAATCATTTTTGCCTTGCTCCTCTTTGATATTGTTGGACAAAAAAACATGTGTGTGAACATATTGTAATAATAAGTGTTGCTTTCTGGATGTCAATTGCATTGTAGGTGAGGGACTAAATCTATCCACCACAAATTCTACGAGTGTATGTGACGAAAAAAAAAAGGAAAAAAAAAAAAAAAAAAAGATGATAAAATACGGGACGGCAGGGGGGCGCTGCCACACCGACCAATTAGTACTTGTCATTCACAATTTTTCAATCAAACTTGACTGTCAACATGTCTGTTGTTTTGTTTTTGTATTTGAAAAAAAAAAAAAAGAAGAAGGGATGGCATGTCCCATGGTGTCTTGCCATTTTATTCTCAAACACTGTGAGCTGAGGGGCTTTTTCACCCTCGTATAATATCCACCCACTATAATATACCCACGGCTCAGTCTGAACCACCACAATGCAAGACCTGATCAGTCACGTTATTCCTGTCATCGTCCTCTGAATGTTTTCTACTTTTTCGTGTGGGTGAAAGAGTGCGTTAAAGAGTGCGTAACTATGTGTGTGCGTGCGTATGTGTGTGTATTAGTGGAGAAATGCACTAATCAGATCAGATACAAAATAAAATGATACTCTATGCCACTTTTTTTCTCTATGTTGGAAAAAATATATATATACATTGGCATCGATATAGTTCTTCCCTCAGTGTTCCTCCGATGTTTCTGTACTATCTTTGTGCCTAAAAATGGAATTTGTTCAACAAAAATATCCATCTATATCTGCTTAGTTTCCGTATTTTCAGAAGAAAATAAAAATGGTGTCTCCAGCACCCTAGGGATGTCATGACGCTCGAAAATGACCTGATTTTTATTTTGTTTTTTTTCCAATTCTGAATGGAGCAGGGCGTCTTCTTCAAAGACTGCAATAAACCCTTAATGCTATTGAAATAGTAACTGGGATTCTGCGTTCTCTTCTTTTCTCAGGCCGTAAGCTGTGATTGGCACCCAAAAGCATTTATTTAGCGACACAAAGCCAAGCATTGGGAAAATTTACTGGAATCCAGACAGGCTGCCAGTGGCGAGACTCGGGACTGTCGGGACAAAACCCGCTCCATGAAATTGTTTTTCTGCAAGCAAATTAAGCCCGAGTCTGGATCTCCGCTCAGATTGTCTCTTCTGATTGTTTTCTCTTTTTGTCAGCAACAGGTTTGCTGATGAGAACTTTATATTGCTCTTGAAAGAATAAAAAGAAAAGAAAGAAAACCTCCATTTTGGTAGGTTGGCACTAGGCTACCCCCAGCCCCTCCCCCCCCCCCCTACCTTCTGCTTTGCTTCAGTTCTTAAGTACTTTTTTCTTTTCTACAAAATGCATTTAAAAGGGCATGTTGAATTGGTCGGAGAGGAATCATGGCATCCCTGGAGCTGGCACTCTGTGTTTTGGTGTGGTGTTTCTAGAACAAAGTAGCCATTTCATGCAGTGTTGCAAATGCATGTGCCATCGAGGTCTAGACTAAAAACTGTTTTGAGTAACAAAGCACCAAGACATTGTATTTTTTTATATTAGCACTGAGGACCAATTGCCCTGTCGGACCAAGCTTAACAAAGCTTTTTATGTAACAAAGCTTTTCTCTCTCTCTTTCCCTGGCTTGTCTGTGCTACTTCTCCTCCATTGTTGTGACAGCACAAGTGCCAGTCAATTTGCTCTGTATTAAGAAAATAGTGTTTTTATTATGATTTGAATTGTTATAGTTTTTGTCTACCTCAGCACCTAATCTTAGCCTAATCTTAGAAGGTGCCCAATTATTATTTTTTATTTTCTTTATTTTGTTCTCTTATTGTTGTCAATTGTATTCTTTTTTTGAGATTTGCATTAGAGCTTTGCAAAGGTCCTTTGTCTTTTCCAGCGACAACGTGCTATTTTTTTCCGTGGCAGTACGTTTCCTGTTGAGCTGTGCCACCAATCTATAGCCACCGTCTGTTGATATAGAGGTTGTTCTTTTTTGTTTCTTTCCATGTAGAATCAGACACCTCTCTTTGTAACATGTCCGTGTTCTCTGATGGAGTGTGAAAAAAAAATAAAAAGGAAAAATAAAAGATTTAATGCTGCAGGTCCTCTTCTCCATGTTGTCACTAAAGTCAATGTTGTGCCTTTGATAGTGAAAATATAAAGAATATTTCTTTTTCTACATCCTACTAACGGTAGATTGTTTGTTTTGTAGTGGAATTTTTTTGTATTTTTATTTATGAGTCTCATAATAAAAATCAAATCATGATGTTCAGTTGTATACTTTTCAATCTGCGGTTAGAAAAAAATAAAAAATGGACTTGTCTGTCTTAGCCCTCTTTCTGGCTCGCTATTTGTTTCCTGGATTTCTTTTTTAAAGAGCAGAAGATCTGACACTAATAATAACAACAACATGTAGCTGTGAGTTTGATCTTTAACAGCAACAAAAATATACTTCATTTTGTAATTATGTAATTATGTGAGGAATTACAATCTCTAAAGATTCTCATGCAGTGAAATGAAAACATTATTTTGTAAAAGACAAAGACTGCAAATAAATGTAGTTACTGGTACGTACAGCATCTGTACAGTCACTTAAAATGCACTTAGACTGAAGCATGCTGCATGGAAATAGATAAAGTTATATATAGTTGCAGAAAACTGACTGAGCCCGGCTGAAGTTTACTGATGTAATACTTGTAATAACCCCAGTTTTATTTGAGCTTGAAGGTTTTTGTCCACGACTGGTACATGAATCTGTGCTAGTGTCAGTTTGTGCAGAACTAGCACGGTTTGCACAACATCTAAATATGGTGGACAAGTAGCTTGTAGTAGCAACACTGATAGAGACTGCTGAATCTCCCATCACACTGTATTGTCTTTGTCTAGTGCAGGTGGCCCAAAGATTAATTAAATGTGCCGTATGCACTGATTAAGGGTTGCATATTATGTTGCCCTACATATTTTTATTTTTCACTTAACAGGGAGGGTTCTTCGCTTCGACCGTTCTAGGAATTCAACACAATACCTGCAGGCAGTTTGCCGTCACCTCTTCTGCCCCTGCTGCTCTACAACGTGTCGACCCGATCAAACGGAGCGTGCCGATCCTTTCACTGACGGGAAGTACAGAGCACAAACGCCTCGGTTGTGCTCCAAAGATTAGGACCGCGTGAACAACAAACCTGGATTTTAAAGAGCATCATATAAAGGGGTAGTTCTCCTCATGTCTTTTTATATTTTAAAATAAGATTTTATATTTTTCAATGCAGCACAGACACAATTCTAATCGCACCAATTCATTCAATGTGCTGTATTGCACAGAGTGTAACTATTGCCATTGATAAAGAGATTAAAAGTGCGTCAAAGCGTTCTACTTTTCAGAATAGCATGTGAAAAGTTACAGTATATAATGATTATGTATATTATATATAAACCCTATAGAAGTCTTTCTCTTATTGATTCCAGGTAGAAGTTATTTAAGTGTCCTCTCCAGTTGAGTTTAGTGGATCCTGCTTGCTGTAATGTTGGACTCTTCATGCCTTCAACGATAAAACATTTAAAAAACTGATGCAAGAGAGCGAAAATGTGACAATTTCAAACCCCAGCCCCCGACTTAATGCCACCTCTCGCTCTCGACAGCCTGCAGTATGTTTCCACAAGTGTTGGCAGTGGAAACACATTCAGACGTGTGGCTCCGCTCTCACCGCCTGGCTGTGATGTGCTAATAGTAACTACTGCAGCGCTTCAAGCCTGACTGCCTTTTATCTGTTCTGCCTCTCGTACCATAGAGGTCACAAATGCTATCATTAGATATGTAGGGTGTGCGTACATTACGCGTGCACCGCTCTCGTCACACACGCAGGATTGTCATTATAGAGGAAGCGAGCCTAGACGCAAAGCTGCTCAGCTTTAGCCTGATGACGGACGACTTGAGCGAGGGTTGGATGAGCAGGTTGTCGCCTCACTTGAGACTAAACATTTCATTTTGTATCTTTGCTCAATCTCATGTCCGACCACCAAACATTTTGACATTTGA
The DNA here is from genome assembly GCF_900634415.1 of Cottoperca gobio. NCBI lineage: Eukaryota > Metazoa > Chordata > Actinopteri > Perciformes > Bovichtidae > Cottoperca > Cottoperca gobio. The sequence continues at coordinate 22,257,516 of NC_041368.1, read as the reverse complement.
ATGATGTCTCGTCCCAGTGCGTAAGTAAATACAGCGGCAAAAAGCACAGTTACACTAATGTATCAACATTTGCAGGGAAACGTATTCTGTCTTTCCAATAGGAAGATGGGAAGATCGTTATAAAAAGCTTTAAAATGTGTGTGTGAGGGACAGAGTGTGTGTGAGACGGAGTCAGTTTAGCATAAAGACTGGAAGCAGGGGGAACAGTTGAGGATGACTCATTATGAACACTAAAGATGTTCAATGTGGGTGGCAAAGAATATGATTCATGAGGATTATCGTGATCTTTTCTCTCGTGCAAACATCAGGCCAGAATCTGCACACGCTCCCCAGAGGATGAACCCAAACACGAAGGCTGAGAAAAATGATTCCCAGATGAAAACACCTTTGGGTTTGATGGTTTTAGTCGACCGTCGTGTAGAACAACAAGCATTCAAAATGTTTCCAACGCTGCATTCACAACCATTGATGCGTGATGGGGAAAACAACAAGTAAATCCCTCTCCTCTTAACCGTCCTTTAATTGCTACACAAATGGCCTTTTGAAAACTATTCCAGCTTGAGTGTGCGTTCACACATGACACATAAAATACGACATATATTTCATTGATAGCTGATGCGCTAAAACATGCCAAATCCCCAGTACGCTCCATTAATGGGTTGAAGTGAGGAACACAATTTCATTGTCATCTGGTTGCTGTAATTTCGGCCACAATAAAGCTCCACAAGACGAGCACGTCTGTGTGTCCAACACATAAACATCACATCAAAAGTTCCCAATAATGCCACTATGTTTGCTCATTTCCTCTCGCTGGCACACAGGATCAGATCTTGACTTCAGTGTATTGGAAACTAATGAGGCAGCTCTCCACTTTCCCTCTTCCACTTATGCACTCACTCCCAAGTATTTCACCCAAAACACATGGCGGCTCTGTGGTTATTTATTTATTTTTACTTTATTTTTAATTTATTTTGGCAGAAAAGAAAAACAGGAAATGAGAGAAGAAGAAATAACCCTCATTGTGAATGGTTTTGTTGGCCTTTTAGTGGGACTTTGATCTTATTTTGGGGTATTAGGAAGGAAGGGTTGGTGAATGGTTTGTCAGGATGGTATTATGAACAGTGAAGGGCCTTTGTGTTGCAGCATGAGGTTTCAACACTGAACTTTGACCCACTAAAGCCGGGATTCTTTAGGTCGCCAGCCCTCACTTCTAAAGTGATGACCCTAGAATTCCTTGTTTTTAGGGTTTAAAAAGAAGGTTTAAATTAAACTCTTCTGATCGTCTTGAAACCAGACTTTATTAAACCAGACCATATGACTCAGAGCCACTGTGCTCTGCAGCATATCTTTATTTAGTAGTTTGCTTTCCTTAATATCAACATTAATGAAAAACTAACCTGGATATTTCAATACGTCCTCTAATGATACACTTTTAACCTTACCCCCCCTAAATACTCTGTATATCTTCACATTTGTATGACATGCATTACAAAGGTCTTCTAATTTCAAGCTGCCATGTACTTAATTAGCTGCTGCCACATCCTTTCTTCACACTTTCTCCCAGGAGCAGGCAATATGGACAAAGTCCTTTATCACTGTTTACAGATAAAATCCACTGAAAAGGGTCAAATTCAGTTGGAAAATTCCTTTATTCGCCATATTTCTAACCAGAGATTGGAGGAGTAACTAGTTGCATATTGTAGGTAGTGAACGTTTAGCAGATGTGATTAATGTGAACAATCTGTGTGTCATAAAGTAAATAATATAACCCAAGCAGCATGATTTTGATGTAAAACACTGGCAGCTGTTGTGCGACTACGTTTACACAGATTGATGAATTGTTGGAGACACTTTACATTTTGATATGCAAGTTAAAGGTAATTCACAAATGCACATAGATTGTATCAAAACAGTGTGTAAAGAGTAGGGTTTGTATGTTTGAGTGTTTTCATTTGCCATCTGTTTCATGCAGTTTGTGTTACTGCATAATAGATTTTATTACAAAGCAATACCCTCCTAAAGCCATTCAAAAGCTTTTCTTCTTTTTTAATTCTAAGGTAATTCACTTTGCACACAGAGCATGACTCTTTATATAATATATATAAAGCTGATTAGACTTGACTCTAAACTAGAAGTACTCTGTAATCTGCTCAAATGTTGTTCGAAAACCAGAGATTTAACGTAACGGAGCATAAATCATAACGAAGCATCTCACATTCCTGTATGATACTCTATCTGAAGGCAGAATCACGTGGTTTATAAATAAAACAACTTATTGATCAGTTTAAATTCAGTGACTTTATGCCCAGTGGGAGTAAACCTGTTGTAAACTGATGGTGTTGTGCATGGCGCCATCCTCTGGCTGCTGCGGGGAACTGCAGCCGTGAGCTCATGATGGATGAGCGGTGTGGTGGTTACTTACACTGCGCGTTGTTTGTAGCGATTCATGCAACAACATGTCTTTGACATCATGTGCATTGGTCTAAAATAAGATAATCAGCTTTGTTTTTACATCTCATGGATTGACTATGTTGTATTTGTATTCTGTGCACACGACATGTATTGCACGTCCTGGGAGGGGGTCCTCTTCAGTCTCTCTCTGAGCTTTGTGATGTTTCTTTTAGGGAGTTTTTCCTCGTGCAGCGAGGGTCTAATTTTTTAATTCGTTTTTTAATTAAAACACACATTATGGATTGATTTTGTGTAAAAAAAAATAATTTAAAAGACCCAAATAACCATATACATACTGTAATTTACAATGTTTTAATCTATTTAATGGGTGCAATATTGATTTCAAGATTAAATGTCCAAGTGTGTATTCATGTCACAGTGACACCTGCCACTGCACCTGTTAGCTGCAGGTTAGCAGCCAATGAAAAAGGTTAATGGGCTCAATGTGATTTACTTACTTATAATTATGGCTGACATGGCCTTCCATAAAAAGGAAGGTGAAGATAGTAAATTCTTTGTATGGGCATTGTTAACTGCGTATAATATTTAATGAATAATACATTTTATTTATACGCAGCACCTTTTAAAACACAGTTACAAAGTGGTTTAAACAGGAAAACAAAACATTTCAGGTCTGCAATGAAATAAAATACACCAAAGGTAATATATAATACAGAAGCAATAACATTACAAGTGCTGGCATTAATAACACGCTTTTTTAAAAAGAGAAGTTTTGAGAAGGATGAAACTTTATTACATTTATTGAAATATGATTAAATAGACAATTCCTTCTTTCGTCGTATATAATTACATCTCGTCTCTTGTTGACACAGTAACGCAATTAAATAAAACTTCAGCCCACGTCTGCTACTCTATTACAATAACTTAGTTATTATACAGATTGTATTATATATGGTGACACATTAACGTTAAACATTATATAGATATATATTTGAAGCGCTATAAGTTTCCACCCTTCGACTTACGGACTTATGATACATGAAAATAAACTAATGATACGCATCAACAATGTGTGTGTCTGTGTGTGTCTGTAGGAAATAACATACATATAGAACAAACAACATATGCATCTGCTACCTTACTAATATACATCCTTATTTATTGATCCATGTAAATACATCTTTTCTATATTTATTACTCTGCAAAACTAAAACTTCTCAAATATCCGGCTGCTTCTTCGTGTTTCATCAATGCTGAATGTGTCTCCTGCTTTGACCTTCGTCACAACACTTAAGCTTTTAAAGGCACTAATTATTGGGCCGATATTCCATATTTGTTTTAAATTGGTAAATTATATCCCAAACCACCCCCCCCCCCCAAGACTTTTATTCTTCCCAACACATCCAGGCCAACATATAAACACACTACTAGTATTAATTAAGGGCCTAAAACAAGTTTATGATGCTTGCTGTGTTCTTTTTTTCACATAATTAAAGTAAATAGATGTGTGGGCTTTTATATTTGCTTTTTATCTGAAAAATAAATTCTACTTCACAGATACTTTTACATTTTACCAGGTTAATATAGTTGTTGTTTTTCTTTTTTACTTTATTTTATAGTATATTCGTCTTTGCATGTTTGTTTTATGGAGAGATAGGCCGCCAGATTAAAGTGGTTTCTGTGGTTAAAGCGTCTGTTTGTAATGATACCCTTTTTAATCCTTCATAAAGATGAACAATAATTGCCTTTAGAAGTGTTTGGGGGCATTTCTGCTTCGGCATCTCAAAAAGCCTTGGGCTGGCCCTGAAAACATCTCAGATTGCACTCACATCATGGAACTCTCTGATCAAACCTAAAAGGATGATAATAATAATACTAGTAGGGGTATAGTAGCACAAACCCAGTTGGTTACTTAACCTTTATAATCCCTAACTACAGCAAGCCTTTCCCTGTTGCATTACTATGCGAGTGCCTCCCTGTATCCACGCAGCTACACAGGCCATCGAGCCGATAACTCCGGCCTTTTGAATTCAACGCTCTACCCACTGAGCTTGTGCCCACAGCGGTGCAGGGGCGAGACTCAGGCGACCTGCCACACTGACCACAGCGTGCCCAGTGTGATGCTGTAGGCCACCACGGCCACCAAGTAAACTCTGAAGAGCAGCACGTCCAGCACGTAGCCGACCTGCAGCCACTCCTTGGCAACTTCCCGGCACCTGTCCCTCTTCTCCAGGAAGTGGCGTATCGCTGTGACTTCCTGCAGGATGTTGTCCATGACAGGCGGGGTGGGGTCCCTGGAGGGGGGCAGGCCCAGTCCGAGCAGCCCGCTTTCTCTGTCATGGTGGCTGACCCTTCGGCCTATCTCACAGGTGTGGTGGAGGGAGCACTGGGCTGCAGGGTAGGAGACAAGGATAATATAAAACAAAAGCATGATCCCAAGGGGATTTGAATGACCACTCATCCCTGTCTCTTAAAAAGCTTAATATTAATTCGCAACAGCAAATGAAGGAAATGTAATGTAAGGTAATAATGAGAAGCCTCATTCATGAATGTATCTGCAAAATCCTCACTGACAACACGTGTTTGTTTCCTCAAGTATTCCAGCATGGCTAATATTAGCCTCTAAGCTAGGTTTTTGTTTTGATTAAAGACCTAATTTGCTTTTCTTTTCCTGAATTACACAAGACTGAAAAACACGGTTTGTAGGCGACACTGTACATGTGTTCACCTGTACCTTACCAGTCCCATAGTTGTTGTCCTTGTAGTGCTCTAGGTCGACGCCCTGGGAGGACAGTGTGGAGCAGAGGCGGTGCTTCTTGTGGATGCAGAAGAGGACCGGAGCTCTTTCCAGCACCAGGTACTTCACCCAGTCGGGCACAGGGGGCTGCAGGTCCTGCTTGTGGACCAGGCGCACAATCAGCACGGTTTCTGTCAGGCTGATCACCAGCAGGGCCATGCAAACCACAAAGTACACACCTACAGGACAGGTAAATGAGACAAGGAGATGATACCCTTACAGATACTCTTTCAAAGCAAATAGCAGCAGGATAGTGCAACATACGTTTCTCATCTAAATGACGAGGTATCGACTGTGTTTCATTAAGAGCTTTGAGTGTAGGCTCTTTTTGGAGATTTCATCTTCATCTTCCAACAATCAGGTGGATTAAGCATAAATGGTAGCGTTAGACTATAGACCTATGATGTAGTGGTAACTTGTCGAAGGATGCTTTCATGCCTTCCAATGCATGCTGGGATAGTCAACAGCCTTCCACAATGCTGAAATGAGTGCTTGAATTTATTTTGAGTGCACTCTCAGAGTTTGTTTTTCCCTCACCAATCTGTCTCTGCGTCCTTGACTTTCAGACTAACCGCTGCTCAATTTAGTTTTGTGCTGTCCTGACATACAAACCACTTTTTCCACATTTCTTTTCAAATTTACACTTCAGTTTAATGGTAAATTAAGCAAACATATTTTCAAATCATACGCTGACAGTTCTTGCAGAAATCTTGTTCTGAATGCAAACTGCTGATAAGCCGTAATTGACGGCAGTCACCTATGAGCGGAGTTCCTATGGCGGTGGCAGGCAGAGTGTCAGATACAATGATGAGGAAGACAGAGTAGCCTAGCAGCAAAGTGATCTTGAAGGAAACCCTCTCTCCACTGTCCGGCGGCAGGTAGAAACCCACAATGTCCATCACCATCAAGAAGATGCTGGGCAGCAGCAGGTTGACAGTGTAGAACAACGGCCGCCGTCGGATCACCACCTGTGAAAAGGTAGGTTTTGAGTAAAGTCAAAATGTCTGCTGTGAAAAAAAAGGCAGGACGTGAAACAGTCACTGTCAGTAATTAACAAACGTATCTTGTTGATTTGATCCATAGACAAACAAAGCTGTAAAAATAACACTTTATCAAACCGCCCATCAGTTCTGAGCAGCGTTTTCATCTCTATAGTAAGCGGTCGGTGTGCACAGGTTTTAGTTTCCAGTTTTAATGCCAAAAGGCTATCCACGCCCAAACTCCAGCTCCATTCTAACACACAAAACATGAAAGGAAAGCAAATAAGCAGGCTATTTCCCAAAAAAAACCACTATTATTTGGGTATACAGTTTCTATTAGAGGCCTATTATTTGGGGGCATTTTCTGCCTTTATTACAGATTTAACAGTAGTCCTATTTAAAACAGGGACTTGTGGTCAGCGCTTTACTAAATTTGAAAGTTTTCTCTAAATATTTAAAATTGGTAATTAATATAATTGTTGTAAAAGCAGCAAAAAGATGTATTAAAAACTGAAAGTAATTTAATTTGAACTAAAGTTAGATGTACATATTTCCATAAGGAGCTCAGATAGATAATAATTTATTTCAAAAATAATATTAGGTCAATATTTGAGGTAAAAAATTAAATTAAATCTCTTAATGTTTTTATTGGTCATTATCAGCGGTTGCTCAGTGATCATCATCATCATCATCGTCATGGTTACAGTAGTGTGAAGGCAATATGATACACGTTGTGATTGCCAGGTGAGGAAGCGAAACAGAGGAAAGATAGTAGCAACAGGTTAAGACACCAACACGCACTTTAATCTATTTAATGTCTGTTAATAAACCTGAACGTTAGTTAATGTGTGTGTCTGCGCGAGCCTGAATTCTGCGAGTAACGGAAATCGCGTAGCAGTTAGCCGCTAAGCTAGCGGGAGTAACGATGCTAACTGCTCTGCTAATGAAGTGTAGTGTTAGCATCGGCTCGCAGCAGTTTCTTTAAGTTAGCTTGTGTGACTAGTAGATATGTGAGTCGAGTCTGAGCTTGGACCCGGCGCTGGTTTCAGTATTCAAGGTCAGACGGAAAGGGAAAGCGGTGTGGGGCCTCTGATGAAGACATCTTTTGGGCTGTTGTGATGCTAGAAGCCGCCATTGCTCACCGGAAATGGCTTTGGGTGCCACGAAGATTTCATCCTCCGCTAACGTCGACACACAACTGTAAGTTGACTTTATTTGCCTTTAGTCTGTTTGAGTTAAGAGGATTCAGCTTTAAAATTAGACTTTATTTACAATTTTCTTTTATGTACTAACATTTAGGTGTTCAGGTATGCTCTTATATTAAAGGAGTCTGTTTGTTTGTTTTGGTATTTTATTTTTTTGGTTGAATTGAAATTATTTAGGCCAAAATATTATTTGTTATTTACATTAAACTGCAACTATTTACCTTCTACATTGTCCTCTGGGCTTTTTGTTTAGCAGGTTGTTATAATTTTCAGTATTTCAACAGTAAATGCTTGCCTTTGACAGGTCAGCTGTCAACATATTTGATGTTTGAGTGCATTGAGAATATGTTAGTATATTTTACGGCTGGACCTGCTTATGTTTGTTGCGCTGTTATTAATTGGAAAAACGTTTTAGTAAAGAAATATAAAGAAGACAATAACGGCAGTCTGCCACGTTTTGAGGTCAGGCCACCTAAAGACGAAATCTTTGATACAAGATGCACCACTCCACATTTATGCTACACATATAACCCATTATATACAGACACATGAATATTTATTTCAAAACTTACATGGAACTTCATCTCAGCATAGTAGTCGTCATTGTCCACACTGAAGATCTTGTAGTTGGACAGTATATGGAGCAGCTCCCACTCTCCTTGGTTCATGAAGACACTCTTGTCCTCCCTGAGCTCCTCAGGGCTTCGCATCAGGGTGATGTTGATGTCGTCAACTACAGATCGAACATAATGTCGAGAGCAGCCAAGGGCCATGGCAACAAGTTACCTTTCACCCTCCTCTCTGCTATCAAAGCTTTCTCACAGCAGGGGAGGGTTCATGGATGCACAGAACAGAGCAGTTGTTTCACTCAAGTCTTAATGAGAAGGGTTGATGAGAGAGTCAGCTGTTGTTTTCAGATGCCAGTAAATATTTTTCACCCCCTTGATACTTAGCCCTGGGGTAACCTGTCTGCTTTCCGGCTGTCTACCTGAGGCTGGTGCTGCGTGCACATTGAAATCATGACGGAAAAAATAAAGTAATTTTCTCTCAATTAAAAATGAATGCGCACATGGAAAGCACCTGTGGTCGAATCCGCTTTGTCAAGTGGATTGATAATGCCTGGGCACGTAACACCCCCTTGAAACTCTGCCGATCCTCACCCGGCTCTGCCTCATTGCAGTGCAGGCAGCACATGCAGACATACAGCGCCCGCTTCCTTCCATTGAGACATGCTACCACCCGGAGCTCATCGCTCACCCGCCGGCAAAAGGAGCGAGGAGCCCCGGCAAAGGCTGTTCATCTGCATGCACCGCCCGCACTGCAGGGACACAGGGACGCACGAAAACCGGCAATGCCTCACCCCAAGCGGGCACTGGTGAGGGAAAAGGCAAAATCGGCAGCAAGCCAGTAATTGTCCGTTTCATTGCTTTGTATTCATGTGATAAATATTTAAACTAGGTGGTAATCTGACCTGGCTTTGGCCTTGTTTACACGGTAGTGCTGCAGGCATCAAAGCTTGTGCGTGGCGTTGCATTTTACAAGTTGTTTTCTGTATCTACTCTTGTTCACTATGTGAGACCGGGGTGTAAAGTGGTGTTGGTGGGTGGGGGGGGGTGTTTAGTCTATCCCATCATCATGGAACAGTCATTTTATTTGAACACCAGACTTTCAGGGGAAATAGGACCTAAGTATAAAACTGTGGTTATCCTTTAATGCAAGTTTAAACTCATTAATTTATGTTTTTTAATGAAGTAGGTTCCATTCTGTGTTCATTTTGGAGTCAAACAAAGCTAACGCTGCCTTACTTTATGAAGCTTTTGCCTTGTACGGCAGTGTTAGGAATGTACCTTGTGATAATATTTATCTAGTTGGAGATTTTATTCTCAGAAATCTTAGCCTGTTAAGAAATCTACACACATCAGAACCCTTTCAAAAACATGAATAATGTTGGAAAAGAATGTCTTACTGGTATGTAGCCAGCTCTGGAAGGTGAGGCTGCATTTCTGGACATCAAATGGGAAGTTGTAGATGTTGAGAGTGCAGGCTGTGACCACCTGGATGGGTTTGTAGTTGCGCACAAGTCCATCGTGTGTCACATAGACATAAGGTATGTCTGGAGACTTCCCCACATCTACACTGCAGGTTAGAGACAACAATGTCGACAGCAATTAGTTTAGGAGCAAAGACAGAACCTGGTAGAAGAATAGAAGCAACAGAAATGATCAACAGCTGCACTTCTCTTACAACTCGTTGATGAGGATGTCGGGCACCCACACATTAGCAGTAGGTAAAGAAACTTGTTTGACTTCATCAAAGTCTTCTGGGTTCCACACCAGGAATTCATCCGTCCACGACTAAAATATTGAAGAAAGGAAGATGCTAAATTAATAATTATTTAATATAGATCTAATTTTGTTCAGCACAGTATTAGTGTCTTAATAACAGAATATATATATACATATATACACAAACAATTGTTAAAGTACTGAATGTATTCATAAATTAGACTACTTTTGCAATTCTAATCATAGAGAAATTGGTTTATTGGATTCAATATTTGATAGCGTAATAATGCAGTAAATAAAGGTGTGTCCCAGGTGTGGCATCTCTGGGGCAACTCACAGTACATGTGATGATTTTTGGAAATGAATCTGTTTTATCTCACCTGTCTGTACCACACATATGTTGTCAACACCTGGTTCTTCTCATCCTGCAGGGGACATCACAGTTTTTATATTCATTATATTTAAATACATCAATTCATTGTTTATTGCATTAATTACATGATATTTATATGAAATGCATCTTATATACTGTACTTTAATTATGTTCATAATATATTGTATTAATACATTTAAATGTAACACACCCATAATATTATTATTTTTAATAAAGCTTCAAATAAATCATTCCAAAATGTGCTTAACAATATCTTCTTATTTAATTAAACCCAAGAAGAGGGAGCTACGTGTGCACCCAGAGCACATTTAATTGAAAAGTTTCTACATAGTTGAGACAATGAGACTGCATACGGCAAACAATAATATGTAAATCTCATATATTTCTTGAGAAATTAGTTTCAGAGTACAAATATTTATTATTATTATTCTATATATTCTATAATATATTTATTATATATCTTCATTTGTGCATGATCACTCACCACATTGAGGATGGAGTAAACCATGAGGTCTATGGCCACTATAGTGGACGTCCTCCAGTCTTTCACAGGTCGCACTCCCTTCTTATACCCCGCACTCAAAAACTCGGATAGTCGCACTAATGTGGCGTTGGCAAATCTTCCCGGGCTGCTGCCTGGTTTCTTCACTGAAAATGTAAAAAGTATTAATCTTTTTATATGCACTGACATGCAGAAGTTATACATGCAGTGTTTATGTCAAATTATCTGCAGAAGAGGTGCATAAAATAATCAAAACCTATTAAATACATATATTATATCAGTAGGCTTATGTGTAAGTTAAACATACTTTAACAACATTTCTCTTAATATAAACTTCATTGGAATAAATAGCTTCTTTGTTATGATAAGATCTGGATTATTTAAAATAATAAATATCTACTGAGCCCAATAGAAAGTGAAAGGCATAAAAACAAACCGCAAATTAAATAATTCCTTTGAAAAGAAGTTAATGTAGCACCCTGTTCCTAGCTGGTTTAAGCATCGTCACTGTAATAAATGGTCTGTGCCATAGTTTATCACCTTACATTTTTTAATTTCCATGCAATGAAATGTAATATATTTCATGCCACTAACTTTAGAGCAACATTACTCTTATCTTTAGTTTATGTTCAGGTTTTATTTTATACATAACGTCTATATTTTGAAGCGATACAATGTATTTTGGAGAATAATGACTTGGTAACCGCCATCTAATAATTCACAATTTTGACCAAATAACAATATTTGTAAAACGTAACTTGAAAAACCCCCACTTAGAAACACATACATCGTGTATTATTATGCCTTTTGTTGCTGTTTTTAATCTAATTTCTTAATGATAATCGCTGAAGTGATGTTTTTTATTTTGGCACTTTGGCTTTTGATGCCATTCTGAATTATCGGTCTAATAACCAAGACACTACAAGGTCAACAGTCGAATATTTGAAAGCATATAATGGAGTGTAAAACAGAAGCTGCTGTACCTGTGCATGCTCTTGATGCTCCTTGAATAAGAAGGAAAACGAGTGCTGTCCAGGCTGATGAGAGTCTCATGGTGGCAGTTCAGCGGTTTCCTTCTCCTGCTGTGGAAGTGTGCCTGCCGCTCTGATGGAAGGCCTCGGGATGCCTCACACCCATATCCTCCATATCCATCCACTATATCCATCACTTCCCTCTCATCCACTATCAAAACCTTGTTAGTGTCACTCAGCTCATAAGGGTGTATCCATCTGACGCCACTCCTCCTTGTTCAATAAAGAAGCAGCTCTCCCAGATAAATGGAGCTGAAAGACTGCAGAAATATAAACTAGTCAACTGGATCATATGTCATGTCTGAGTTATCATTTAATTAAGTAGTACGCCAACATCGGGCCTGAAGTCGCGGTGATTTAGAAGAGGGTGTCAACTCATTTACTGACAGCAAAGTTTCACACTTTAATGTCCTTTAACACATAAAACCTACAGTGGCCATAGTTGCATGCTTTACTTCACTTTATGTTGAGATCCCAAATATTGAAGGCTGCCAATGATTTCTTCAAATTCAATTCATTTGCAAATTGTGTGTGCATGATATATAACCACATGTGAATAAAAACTCCTCTGACAAACACACAACATGGCCAAACGTATGTAAACACGTGGAATTAAATGTAAATTTACATTCATATCAAATGGAAATGGAAAGTTTCCAATGCAATGGCAGCAGTTTCCACTTTTGTTTTATAAACTCTGTTAAAGTCACCAATCAAATTTAAGAGGGAAAGATAAAAGGATCCCAGTATAAGGGAATTTAAGCTTGTTTGTCTCAACGGTCTTTAGAATTATTAGTGCCTGGCTGATCGCTAATGTACAGAAACAAAACATAACTCCATCTTCTCCCGTTCAATGGTCTGATTCTGTCCCAAATGGCTATGAAACTCAGACGACAAATTTCTGAACATCCCACACAACTCTGGTGAGCTACGTTTTGAGCTGTAAATGTGCCTTCCACAATGCAAATGTACCGGGCGTGAACACCGCCGCCTCTTTCAAACTGTAAATCGACCGATTTCTCATGACTTCCTGTAATGCAGAAATAAGAATAGGCAGGTTCCTCGTTAGTTTGACTTCATGAGGCTTTTATTTTTCAATTCTGTCATCAATTATCTTCACAACACATATCTTCTTTTATTTCAAAAGAACAGATCCATCTTGAGATGACATTCAGTCTTGAACATAACAAAGCCCTTAGTTAGCTCATAAAGCTCTGACTAGACATGTATCTTCAGCTTGGTTGCATAACATCATGTAACCAGATCCACTGGAAAAAGAGCTTTGCAGATACTGTGAAAATGTTATTAATATTGATCTTTCCACCGGCAAGTTTGGTATGAAGTACTTTTGATATTCTAGTCGTGACTATCAGGAAACCGCCAGGGAATAGAGACACAGCAGCTGAGCTCTGCCTGCGTTTTATTGATCTGTTTTGTGACAGTGGGATGGAGATTAATGTATGAATACAATATCATAACATCACACTGGCACTGAGGATCTTCTCCAGAGCTGCTTTATTATACGTCGGGAATACATAACAGATAAGATACAATATTGCCTTTCTCAAACTATAATGTTGCTTTACAGTGGCAGGGAAATAAGTGTATGCGTGGCTTGCTGAATATGTATTAGTTCTAGTTTCAGACAACTTTAATTGAATTCTTCTATCTGCGATCATTTTAATCCGTTATGATTAATCGCTGGGATGAAGAAAAAGACGGAGCAAGAAACATGATCCTAACATAAAGCCACATTTATTTGGAAAAGAAATCAAAGGCAAACGGTAAAATGAATTCCCAAATTGTTAATTGTGAACATTCATCATAGTTTACAGATGGGTTTCCTGCGCTGAGAGCTCATCCCCAAACACTTAGTGTACAGCATCAGATACAGGAATATACAGCAACATGAGCTTAGCAAGATAATACTGGAGCTTCAATGGCAGGACGAGGAAGTCCAGGTGTTAGCGTTGGTGAATCAGAAGAGTAAGAGACAACTTAAACACTTATGAATATGATGGAATCATAGTGACAAACAAACATGATGTGTGTATGACATAAGTGCTCTGCATACACTTTATTAATATATCATCTGGATAAACTCTTGTTTCTTGCCATGTCTGATGTTGTTGTTATAATGTTGCCAGATCAGAATATAAAGTTATCATAACTGATAAAAACTTCAAAAATACCAGGTGCGTACTTATAGTGTACACACAATATAAAGTGTATCCTATTCTATTTAGTTAGGCATAATAACTTTTGTGGAAGGGAAATTAAATACGACCACTCTTTGAATATATATATATATATATATATATATATATATAAAAGAAAAAAATATATAGATATTTTTTAGATATTTTTATGATTTATGATCTATGATTATGATTTATGACTATATATATATATATATATATATATATATATATATATATTCTTTTTTAAATGCACATTGTTCTTTCTACAATTCTGCATCCTTCTCTGTCCAATGTAACATATTTAGGCTTCTCCAACGGACTAAATTGCATCCCGATCACTGTAAATATAATTAACACTATAAGTGCTTATCACAAAACAATCCTCAAGTCTGTGATTGTGCAGTCAGGCGGAGCTCCAACTGGCCCAGAGCGTCAGCAGTGTACCGGCGTACGAGGCCAGAACCAACAGGTAAAAGCGGAACAGGAAGCAGTCGAGCTTTGAACAGAGGGCCAGCCATTCAGCCTGAGCCGAAGACTCGCTGTCCTCCTGGGATAAAGCCAGGTGCAGGGAAACCAGCTCCTGGAGAAGCCACTCCAGGCCGGATGGAGCATGGTGGATCTCATTCAGGGACAGCAGGTCCTCCTCCAGTGAGGGCTCAACATCATAATCTATGAGAAGATCAAAGAATCTGGTTTAAAATGTGAACGATTACTATCAATTAATGCACTTTCTCTAAATAACAATACAAACCAATCCTTGAGGTTGGGACACTTTATTAATATTCCAGACACCAGTAGTGTGGTACTTGCAGAAAGCTCTGGTACAGACAGTCTCAGCTCACCATAGTACAGCTCTTCTCCCGCTTTCATCATTTAAAGAAAGCTTTCATTTGGGATTTTACAGAGATAAAAATGAAAGTACTTGCACAACCAGCTGCTCCAGCTATTTCTGAAGAGAATCTTTTTAATGCTTGTGTTGAAAAAAGTTTCAACAAGCTGAATAAGATGAGTTAAAGATCATCTTCCCCTTCACATTATTTCATTATATGAAGCACAGAAACACAAACAGTTCAACGCTGCAGTTGCAGCTCCCGGGATGAACGTATGGCGCAGAGGTCTCTCGCTCTTACCTTGATATTCAAGGTTAGAAATGATTCCTAGTAGGTAAAAAGGAAGTCAACACATTTGTGAAAAAAGCCTTTGTGTAGCAATACCAGAACATCTGTTTGAATGTCTAGAGTTTAAACTTTCCCGCACTGACAGAAAGTGCCTTGGCTTTCTTCCATCTTCGTGCTCTTTCATCGTTGACTCAAATGGAAACCTGTTTTTTTTGCAAACAGACCTTTTGACTTGGTGAAGCGTAAAGCGAGGACACACTGTGGTATCGCCTGTCAGCAGGACTTTGGGAAAGTCTCAGTCATCCAGCTCGTAGCTTACCTCCGGACAGGTTGATGTGATCGAGGGTCTTAATGGAGGTTAAAGCGCTCTCTGTGAATCCGAGACCAGCTGAGCCGTACTTGTCCAGCAGGCAGGCAGACACTGACATTTGCCTGACCTCCTTCTCACTGTGGTGGAGCAGCTTCACCACCAGGATAGACTTGATCAGGCTGAGCATCAGCATGGCCATGCACACTGCGAAGAACACGCCTGGGTGGAGATGGGAGAGAAAACTGAACAACTCTGGATACTTTCAAACTGGCTAGATTACAGACAATAACTAGAGTAATGCATTATTAATAACCATTATTCAAGCTGTTTTTGTGCAAAGACGATCTCTGGAATGATTTTCTGTCTGTTTTTACTTGTGTTGACGATGAAAAACATTATATATAATCCAAAGAATTAGAATAAGCAAAACGTGTTTGACTTGCTGTCAATCAGTGGAATAACTGTTTTGGATAGACTGGTTAAAACTCAAATAATTATTATATTATTAAAGTGTTTAAAGGTTAAAAATGAAAATATTGGTATTAACTCAAATGTGTTGAGTATGGAGTGTTTATAGTTACACCCCGCAGTTCTGTCGTTGTTGTGTTATAATTGGAGTATTGGTGTCCATATGAATGTGAGCACTGATTTGGGTGTTGACTATGATATAAGTTGAATAAAAAAACTAATAAACTAAAGTCTGTGTTTGGAAATGTGTTTTTCTTTCTCAGCACTCAGTAAACCTGCTTCTAAGAATCGGCCCCCTTCATCCCTTTTATGCAGTTCGACATGATAAACCAGCTGGTAAACATGAGCCTGCACTTTATTCATGTCTTTCTAAAGGTACTCTGGAAGTTTATCACACCATGCATTTTGGGAATTTGTTATGCGAGTACAACAGACTTTCTGGTTGCAATAACAACAACATAAACGGAACAGTACAAAAAACGAAAACTGTCAAGTCAAAACTGAAGGACAAAATAATTGGGTCTCAAACGAAGCAAAATTGATAGAATGTTAAATTGCATATACACTGAAATGATCTGAACAAACAACACTCATTAAATATCCCACCTATGAGTGGAGTACTGAGTGCTGTGACGGGTAAGTCATCTGTCAGGTTGACTCTGAACACAGTGTAGCCCAGCAGTATGCTGATCTTAAAGGTAATGCGTGTACCGCTGTTCAGAGGCAGGTAGAAGCTGACCACATCCACCAGCATGAGGAAGATGCTGGGGATGAGGAGACCCACCACATACAGCAGGGGGCGCCGGCGGATCAACACCTGAAAGAAACATGAGGACAGAGAGCTGAGATCTGAAATAATATCATTTATTCAATGTTCCCTCGAGAGTTGTGAAGCCGTGCGGATAGTTTTCTAGTTTCGACATAGCTGTCACCTTTACTCTAAACAGATCTTTGTCAAGTTTAGTTAAAATCAACATTTTCTCAGAACAGGAAATGAACAAAAGCATTTTCCGTCAGAAACCATTTCTATACAACAGATATCTTGAGCAACTAAACTGCCACAACTTAACAATATCCCAGTGAGCCATGAAATGCTCTATTACCAAAAAGCCTTTCGCACTTTGAGCTGAATAAATAACAGCCCTCCCTGCTCTCCACCTGCGACGGGCTATGGGGCCATTTTCCTTGCCACTAACAAGAAGTCCATTGATCAGGCAGCCACTGAGACAGTCTCATTATGGTTGCTCACCCTCCCCTGTCCACCAGCCTCCCTCTCTATCTGTCTCTTTACTTGCAAGAAACAGCCTCAGTCTCATCATTTGGCATTAGCTCACTAGCCTGATCCATGAAGGTCGCGGCCAATTGCTTTACACTTTACAATTCCACCGCACTGCGTGGAGGGGGGCTGACCCACAGAGGGGCAACAGTTTAAAGCTCACCATCGATAAGCAATCACAGCCATCACTGTGCAGCTACTGGCTCACTTGTTACGGAGCTGTACCACAATACTGCACCATTAGACATCAGTGTTAGGATTCTATTATTATTATTATATTCAAATAACCTGCAGCAAGACTTTGAACCTCTTTACCTTTACCTTTTTAAATGACATTAGCTTCTTATTTTCCCTCTGTGTTGATGTGATGAACGTACATGATTGCAACAATAAGACACGTACATTGAACTGGATGTGGGCGTAGTCGGTGTTGTCTTGGTGGATTTGCCAGTAGCTGGAAGGAATGGACAACAGTTCCCATTCTCCGTCATTCATGAACTCCCTCTTGTCATTAGCAATGGCCTCTGCACTCCTCCACAGCGCCAGGTCTATTTCCTTCACTGCAAGAAGGAGAGATAATGAAGGATATAAAGGAAAGCAGTAAAAGTCAGCAGAGGTTGTGTGTTCATATGGACTTCATTTAAAGACGTGCAAACAACTGCAACCTTCAAAGCTGGGCGGTAAACTACTGATTAGACTTAGTCAGAAAAAGAAAACAGTTAAGAAGTCACCTTGGGCTTTAGAATTTATTTTTTTTACATTTTATAGACAAAATGATTAGTAAATTAATTGGGAGAGTAATTGGCAGAATAATCGATGATGAAAATAGTTATTTGCAGCCCTAATCGTAACTCTGGTGTCAGATGTGAACGGGCTCCTTGATTTTTCTCCAGCCCAGTTCGATGACTTTTGACCCCTTCCCAGTCCATACCATGAGGGGTTTTGGTTTGGTGTTCGGACTGCTGATGTCTGTTTCTGGTGTTTATTCAGCCTCTTGTTGTTGCACCAACACAGCTGTCGTGTGACATCATACACCATCCTAGTCTCCATCTACAGGGGATCCAGTCTTTAGGGTTGAAATGGTTTAAGAGAAGTGTTGATTTTCTATGCCTAGATGTTCCAGCGCGCGCGTCACAGGACACCCTGCAAAAACCCGCTGAGTAGGTACTATCTGCAGTGGAAACGCGGCTTGAAGAGTCGCACCATGTGGTGGAAACGTGGCTTTACTGGGATGCTACTGGTGGTCCCTTGATTGTAAAACTTGGCAAACTCCATTCACTGATGAAGACTGTTGAAAGCGCTGGAAAAACAGCTTGAGTTAATAGTGTTTTGTCAAGCTCCCCATAAGCAGTTGCACCCAAATCATATTCTCCGTTGCTACCACAGGTATGACAACTCAGCAGACAGGAAACACACCTGAGTGAAGCCAGCTGCGGAAGGTTAGGCTGCAGTTCTGCTTGTCAAACGGAAAAGCGTACATCTCCAGGCTGCAGGCCAGCACCGCCTGCACGGGCCGGTAGTTCTTCACTGAGCCAGAGGAGTTGACGTACACATAGGGGATCGGGACGGACTTCCCCTCGTTCACACTGGGAACATGTGAAGGACAGGGGTGGAAAGGTGGGAGGACAGGTTCGTAAACAAATGCTATAACAAAATACGGGCACACAAATAATCTGAAATGCAGAATATTTCAGAACAACAGGGCAGAATATGAGACCCTCCGGCTGTCGTGGTCATTTGGTGGTCCAAGTGCTATGAAGGTTTCTAACAAGCGGTCTCTGTGAAATTCAAACTTACTTTAAATTAATAAGACTTCAATTATCACCTTGGGGCAGTTGCAACACTAATCAGGACAGAAACAGGAGGATATGAATATGAAAGGAAAAGACCATTTCTTATGTTACCATTTTGAACCAATCCCAATATTTAGCCACGTCACGAGACCAAGCTTTACAGCAAGACTACTATACATAATATTATTGCTTAATATCTTTCTGTATTGGGCAGTTAATGTACAACAGTGCTGTGTGCTTTTATGTCCATATCTTATATATATTTGAACAGACAGTATGATGGTATTAGACTCTTAATTATGGATATATATTCCAGTGAAGATAACAGGTGAAGAGTTGTGTAATCACCTCAGCCGGTGATGTCAAGCTTGAACTTCATCGTACTTTGTTGATATTCTCATTGGGGAGCGCCAAAGTACGACATTTTTTAATTGTACTGTAATATAAGGATTCAGTGTTTAGGGTTTATGGTGAACTTGGAACTCGGCTACAGTCTCTGCAAGTGGAATTTTTATAGTTTACTGAAATCAATGTAGTTCAATGTCTAACTGACAGGTAGGAAAAGCACATTGAAAATAGACCCAGATAGAACTGGACACTATAGAACGAGACTTAAACGTTTTGAAGAGATCGTTTCAGTAATTTCTTACAATTCACTAACGATCACATCCGGTATCCAGATAGCATCAGATGACAGCGAGATCTCATTGATACCATCGAACTCCTCTGGGTCCCAAACCAGGAACTCATCTGTCCAGATCTGAAAACAGAGAGTGAAGTTTGCGGTAAAATCATATAATTAATGTATTAGAGTCCCTAAGAGTACAATGGGAGCCAGAGCCTTCAGCCATCAAGCTCCTCTCCAGTGGAACCAGCTTCCAGTTTGTGTTCTGGAGGCAGACACACTCTCCACATTTAAGAGCAGGCTAAAGACTTTCCTTTTTGATAAAGCTTATAGTTAGGGCTGGCTCAGGCTTGCCTTGGATCAGCCTCTAGTTATGCTGCTATAGGCTTAGACTGCCGGGGGACACCTCCCTGCTCTCCTCCTTCTCTTCCTCTCTCCTCCCCTCCCTCTCTTCTTCTCCCTCTCTATCTGTATGCATTTATGTAAATGTATGTTACTAACTCATCATCCGGGGCATCATCCCCGGAGTGTCTGTCTCTCATGTGGCAGGTTGCCTCTGATAAAGTTTACGTCAGGATCAGGAATCGTGGCTGCGCCTGCTGCCCTGGTCCTGCTGGACACCGGGAAGCCTTTTTGACATTTTCCTGGATTCATCCAAACTTTCTCTTTTTCAACACAACATAATTTCTGTCAAATGTTGTATTTGTACTATGTTGTTTATCCTGTACACACGACATCTATTGCACGTCTGTCCGTCCTGGGAGAGGGATCCCTCCTCAGTCTCTCCCTGAGGTTTCTTCCATTTTACCCCTTTAATTATGGGGTTTCTTTTAGGAAGTTTTTCCCTGTGCGATGAAAGGGTGTAAGGACAGAGGGTCTAAGGACAGAGGGTCTAAGGACAGAGGGTCTGAGGACAGAGGGTCTAAGGACAGAGGGTCTGAGGACAGAGGGTCTAAGGACAGAGGGTCTAAGGACAGAGGGTCTGAGGACAGAGGGTCTGAGAACAGAGGGTCTAAGGACAGAGGGTCTGAGGACAGAGGGTCTGAGGACAGAGGGTCTAAGGACAGAGGGTCTGAGGACAGAGGGTCTGAGGACAGAGGGTCTAAGGACAGAGGGTCTAAGGACAGAGGGTCTGAGGACAGAGGGTCTAAGGACAGAGGGTCTGAGGACAGAGGGTCTGAGGACAGAGGGTCTAAGGACAGAGGGTCTGAGGACAGAGGGTCTGAGAACAGAGGGTCTAAGGACAGAGGGTCTGAGGACAGAGGGTCTGAGGACAGAGGGTCTAAGGACAGAGGGTCTAAGGACAGAGGGTCTGAGGACAGAGGGTCTAAGGACAGAGGGTCTGAGGACAGAGGGTCTGAGGACAGAGGGTCTAAGGACAGAGGGTCTGAGGACAGAGGGTCTGAGGACAGAGGGTCTAAGGACAGAGGGTGTCGTATCCTGTACAGTCTGTAAAGCACACTGAGACAAATGTATAATTTGTGATATTGGGTTATATAAATACATTTGATTTGATTTGATTTATTAACTAATGGAATAGCTAATATTCACCATAAATGAACTTAACTGGCTTTGTCATCGATAATGAAGTGTATTCCAATCAATACTACCTCATTTAAATAGAGTTACTGTTGAATGAAGTTGTAAAACTCACTGGGGAGGTAGATAATTGAGCAGTTTTAATTCTATGATATGGATTCTATGGAGGAGAAAATTGCATGTTTTCCTGAAGCTTCACAACGAGAAACAAAAAGGAAATATTGAGTGAAATGTGGCCACCTACCTGTCTGTACCAAATACTTGTGGTTATGGTCTGCGTCTTTCCATCCTGCGAAAAGGAGAACATCTTAATGATACTTTTAAACTCAGATCTTTCTGCAGCAGTGGGATCATAGCAAAGTGCACATACCACATCCAGTACAGACTGCAGGATGAGGTCTAAGTAGACAGTGGTCAGACTGGTCCAGTTGTGAACTGGTCGAACGCCGCAATCATATTTCCTCAGGAGGGTCCTGGTCAGCTGGTTCAGAGCGGATCTCTTTGGCTTCTCTGGCACACATTCAGCCAGATGAGCTGAAAGGCAAAGCTAGATTACCACCCGGACAAAGCCCAGGCTGCTGGGGGCCCGAAGCTCGGGGTCTCTAACCCAGCATTGCTAAAAGGGATGAAGGGATGATAAATATGTGTTGTATTCATGAGTTTATTACATTTTTACAACGACACACCACAAGGAATTTAAGTGTATACTCTTATCAGTCAGGAGTATTTATGGCAAAACACATTACATGTGCATTTTTCCAAAGCATTCCCATTCTAAAGTTTTTTACAGAATAATATGACTGTAATTGCACATGGCGGTTGTCGTGCTTTATGAATATCAGTGACAAGGAGGGGACAATAGCTCTACTTTCTCTCAAAGCAGAGCAACATGGACAACATGATGTTTGACAGTACAGCTTGGAAAAAGGCTGTCACACTACTGACATTGAATCCATGAGAGAGGAGAGTCCCGCTCCAAAGAGCAAACAATGTGGTTTTAAATATCAGATTTTTCTTTTAGCTGACTCTTTGCAACAACACCCTGCTGGTATTTTTTAAATGCAATTGTCTTGACATTTTATTTAGCCGAAAAATAGCATCTTACCTGAGAACAACAGCGAGAGCCAAATGAGAGACATCAAGCTACCAAAAGGTCTACCTTCCAGATGATAGTTTTTATCCGGGTGTCACATCAAAATGTCTGCTCTTATAGCACAAAAGAATATCCACAGTTTCATGAGTAGCGGTGCTCTGTGTAGGGGAAGAACAATGAACAGGGTAGTGCAGACATTTTGGTTGCACTGATATTGATTTTCCACTGCCTGGGTAAGGTGATACATATCGTAATGACTCCCTGAAGGTTTGGTTGGTGTGTTGCTGCATTACAGAGGATGCAAACTAAACTTCCAGTGAAGTAGTTCCTTCTCCTTCTTAGAAAATATCTCATATTTACAATTCAACCTTTAAATGAAGACAAAGACACCAGATAAGAGGGACATTTGTTTAAAATGATGCTCAAGACACATAGTGCAGGCATTAAAAAGAAAATCATGCATCTTGGGTAAAAAATGCATAAATGAATAATAATATAAATGTAAAATGTCTTATTATCTATGTAGCTTACCTGAAGTAGAAAGCACAGTCCTAACATGGCAAAGTACATTTAAAGTGTGATGGTTTGGTATGTTATGTTATCAGTTCATCTCAGATCATTTTGACTTTATGAGAATTGTTTTTGCTGCTGGAAATTAATATATGTTTAATTGGCTAGAATATCAACAAAAATCATTTCAGTTCAAAATCAATATCTATAATTTTTTAATTAGTTATTCGATAGTTAAAACATAAGTAATAGGCTTCCACAGTGTAAAAATACTATGTAACAAGCCCTACATTTAAAATTGTACTGATGTAAAAGTACAAAAGTAACCTAGCATCCAAATGTAGGCTATTCAATATACAGAATGACCCATTTTAGAATATCTATTATATTATTGAGTATAGTTATTGATGCATTAATGTGTTTATCACTTTAATGTTACACCTGTTAAATGTGGGGCTAAATTAAATTACGTTATAACCTATACTGCTGCAAATCCTATAATATAATTCATTAGATGATTTATCATTTGTATTAATAATCTAAATCTGCAATGTAACAGGAAACTACAGCTGTTAAATAAATGCAGTGAAGTAACAAATATTTGTAGTGGAGAAGTAGGTCAAGTAAGTCAAATAAAATGGAAATACTCAAGTAAAGTGTGCGTGTAGCTGAATATTGCAGGCTACTTAAGCACAGTACTTGAGTACATGTACTCTCCCTGCCATACACTGAAATCATCTGGGTAAGGGTTTAAACCTGTCGCAGACACAGGAAGTATTGCATTACATGAAGAACTGCGCTGTCACGTCGTGAGAGCATGCTCGCGTTAACGTTAGCCATCGTTCTCGTGCACGCGCGTGTCCTGACAGGTGAGCGCGCGCAGCTGGCTGGTCGCTCTCGGCGTTTGACAGATGGAGTTGGTTTGACTCGGACTCAGGGCTGAAAGCATTTGGTGAAAACAGGAAGAAATTCACGTCTTTTTTATCTGCAATGAGAGGTGAACAGACTGAAAATGGAGAGAACTCAACGAACTCGGTGAGCGCAAAGGATGACGGAACAGACGCTAACATAACCAGTGATGTTTGCACTAACGTTAACACTAACCCCTTGTGCGAAGCCCAAACCTGTACTAAAAATCCGCAATTTTAAAGTTACGTTTAACATAATTGTATGTCCACACTGGGAATTAAAAAAAAATCTAACATTATCATAATATTTAGACTAGACTTTTGAATTCGGCACACAGAAAATACACCAAACAGCTCGTATTTCAATACTTTTTTATTTCACCAATGTGGCTGATGAGCTAGGTCGCAGTTAATTAATATATATTATACAAGCTTAGTGTTTTTAAACGTCCAAGCTACATATGTGCTGGCAATATTACTGGCATTTGGTTGATTTAAATTTTTTTTAAAGAATTAGTCCTAACTAATCCAGTTAATATGATAAACAAATGCTTGATAGATGAAAGTTTCACATCTTAAATCTGATCTTTTCAGTTGCTAGTCTAATAGGGAACAGGATTTATCATTACCCTATGACCCACAGATAAAAGTTCATCTATTTTTGATGTGAAAAATATTAACACGTTATTGTAGATTGTTATATTTAGAATACACTTTAATCAGTATTTGTCTCTTTAGCAATCCAAGCAAGCTATTGCTTTACCAAAGAGGCTTTGTTATAAAATATTCCAGCAGTATATTGAGCCAATCTTCTAATGATGTTAGGTACTAATGGTCTACATACAGTAACACTTGTGTGGTATTGTTTCACAGTTTGTTTGCATCCTTTTTTCTATTTGGTATTGACATAGAAGGTGTGTGCGTGTGTGTGCGTGTGTGTGTGTGTGTGTGTGTGCGTGTGTGTGTGTGTGCGTGAGTCTGTGTGTGTGTCAGAGAGACCCCGTGCTTTTGTCACTCAGGTCTGTCGGCATGGTGAGTGGAATGATAAACAGAAGCCTTTGCTATCCATGTCAGTAGCCTAAAATAGAGGCTAACCAAGAGGGTCTCAGATAGCCCCTGGACTCCATATAAGTCTGGTCAGCCTGCTCTCGGCTTACTGTGTGTGTGTGAGTGTGAGTGTGTGAGAGAGAGAGAGAGAGAGAGAGAGAGAGAGAGAGAGAGAGAGAGAGAGAGAGAGAGAGAGAGAGACATGTCCACCTGCTTTTGGGGGAAGCAGGCTTTATATAGCGCCTCTCGCTCAGCAGACTTATGTTATTGGTATTTCATGAGGTCAAAACATATGACGGCCTTTGAGAGTTTGTGTTTACAAATTTCTAAATGTATAAATGATGTTAGCATGTTTCGTAATGTGGCACGCAATTGGTTGCCTCAAAACATTTCTTGAAGTGTTTTGGATTTTAGTTTAAAGGACACCGTGGACTAAAATAGGTTGTTTAACACGTCACCCCCAACAATGATAAACTCGTCAAACACAAGTTGACATTTCAAATCTTTAAAAAGCTCCATTTGGAAAATATACTTGTTTGTCAGGGAAGTTAATACAAAGTTACCACGAGCAGCCAACACACAGTCCACTTCCCAGCATCTCTAAAGTGTAAAAATGATAGTTCGCCATTTTATGTTTGGTTTACGGATCGGACTATTTCTTGGCTGTAATCCAGGAACTTTCTCTTGTGGAAGAAAGCGAATAAGCTTAACTCCAAAATGTCAAGCTATTCTTTTAATGCTCTTCATTGAAGCCATTGATTTTGGCTTGGATTCATTAAGCCATTGTCCTGATTCAGCTGATATGTGGACCTCATGTTGGCATGTCAGGTTGGCATTTAGACATTTGTCCTTCAGCTCCATATATACCTCCATGTGTGTCTGTCTACTGGGTCACAGGCTACAAGTGAGGCCCATATGAGCTATTATCATAGGGTGCCACATTGGCCAAGCATGTTCCCATTAACAGTACGTAAATCTGTATCTGCTGGTTACCAGAAGGGTTAACCATTGACTAGTTTGATCATTTGAAATAATAAATCTACTTGTTATGGGAAAGCAGTGGAAGAAAATGAGGTAAAATTAAAAAGTTCTATTAAACCAATGCTGCACCCAATGTAAAGTCAAATGGGAGTCAAATACCAGTCCAACTAACCCAAACCTCTCATCAGCTCTCAACCCATCTCAAGCTTGACTATTGTTTTACATTTGTCCGATCCTTTCCCTCAGCAGAGCGAAATCCTGATCAACCAGCTGAGGGAGATCACTGGCATCCAGGATCCACAGATTCTCTACAGAGCCTTGAATGTAAGAGTGAAGAAATCAGGATCCCTGGCATCGTGTGATAAGACAATGGATGGTGTCTCTCTTGTGTGTACTGTTAGGTTATTCTGCCACCATGCAAGCAAGTGAATGACCTTTATAAAGCAATTGTGACATGATCAGAGCATTGTGATTTTCCATACAGTGAACGCACCGTTTGGTTTCTGTTTGTAGTTGGGAGAGGAATTGGCCGAAATGCAATCTCTGAACCCATGGGATATCGTCTGATGAGGATTTAACTTTTTATTAGCTTAAAATTAGCGTGTAAACTGCTACTTGTGAAACAATCCAGTCGTAGACGTTGTCTCAGAACTCCAACTCTATTCTCGCGTCTCAAGTTGTAATCGGAAGACCAAAGGAAGTCTTGGTCCGGATATCCGTTAGCTATACAAGAACCCCCGAAATATTGTCCTTTTCCCCAATATCTGATCGGCTCCGAGATTTCGTATTACCAAGACTGTTACGATTAGTGGTAGTTTAGTTTAGTTACAGTAATCAGACTGATCCTCTACCCCTCTAGCTTGATTATGGAAACATGTTTACACGGCATTTCAGAAGTTATGTTACAGCTAAATTATCAAATTAAAGTTGTTGTTTTTGAGCCTTAGCAGTTGTGGTGTATTAAATCCAAACATTAGACAGAGGATGCTGTCTTTGGTGACTTATGAACGCCATAAGGTTTGTTGTGTTACGAGCATAAACGTGTTATTGCACTCCATCCTGCGCAGAACATTAAAGTCTGTACAAAATGTCATAGGAATCCATCCCTAGAGCGATGCTGCTAGTTGTCTTAAAACATAGCCCTTGCTGTTCTCGTGTAATTAATGTTAAAGGAACACTCTTTGATTACTTTAAAGCAGCCCCCAGGGTGCCTAGTTTCCACCCCAGCACACTGCTTATGTTTTGAAACACTACTGCAAACGCAAAGATCCCTAGGAGCTTGAGTTAATAGGAACCTCATAAAAGCGATAATTGACAAACAGTACAATAAACAGTCTGCTGACTGTGCTGCCGCGGCACAATCCAACCTGTTGCACCAGGGGCAGACAGCGAACAGCAGGAGCGCTCAGGTCTGGGAGGGGCACGCACCCGTAGAGTTCTATACGCAATTAGAAATGTTTGTATCAGACATTATTTCTATCCAGAATGTTCTGCCCTTATCTTTTCCTCTTTAAGGCCAGCCAGGGGGACATTGGACATGCTGTTGGGCTGCTGACAACCCAGACTGTAGAGGTTCAGGATCCTGGAGAACCACAGGAGTCAGGGGCCTCTGCAGAGGCCTGGGAGGGCCAGAAAGGTAAACTGGGGACAAAACAAGCGTGCATAAAAGTCTTAGTTTAGTGATAAATTTAAAAAAATAATATGCAATCACATAGAACTGCAGGTTGAGCGCGGATATATCACGTGTAGCACAGAAAAGATGCTTGATTGCTATATGGAACAGGGGGAATTAAAGTCACAAACAGGAAAGTAAATAGTGTGTACGACATGTCACAGAGATTTCTGACTCTCTGTATGTCCCATATGGTCTAGCTGGTTAGGATTCCTGGTTTTCACCCAGGTGGCCCGGGTTCGACTCCCGGTATGGGAAGTGTTTTCGACGATCAATAAAGTTCTATCTTATCTGATCTCTGTAGTTTTAACAGGATTATTAACTTCACAAATGTGGGTGAAAGAGCATACTGTCTGTAAGTATCCTCTCGTAATTTATGGTGCGTACAATTAGTGCCAGAAATACGTGTTGGAGTTCCTATAATTCATACGTTCACACTCGTGCACACCTTCCAAAGTCTGCGTAAGTGGCCGTGATTTTCCAATTGTCTTTGGGAAAGTTACGTCAATTGTCAAATGCATGTGAAGCGGATTCAGATGCTGCGCTACGATCCGACAGGAACTCGAAGAACACTGAAGCTTTTACCTTTTCGATTTGTGGCCTTTGGCTTCCAAAGTGTCTGTTATGGAAACGTTCTCTGTTGATTTTGATTCTGATATCTGAAACTTGTTGATATATCTTGTTGACATATTGTTGTCTGTTTCTTCAGGACTTCCTAAAGATGAACTGCAGGCGGCCATAGAACTCAGCCTGCAGGAGTCTCACAATGCCCAAGCGGAGGAGAGAGAATTCAACAGGTACAAGAGAACCTGCTTTGTGTGTAAGGCCTTGTTACTGGAGAAAAGTACAGTATAGAAACAGTAGATATAGACGCTTGTGAGCTTAAAATCTCGACACCTATTGGATGGATCGGACCAAATACCTGCAGATATTGAATTGTTTTGTGTTTTATGCTAAAAATAAACAAAATGCTAGCACGATAACACTCTAAACTAGGATTATATTCGTGATAAATATCAACATGTCACATGTTTACTATGAATGAATCATCAAGTCATTTGCTTTTTGTCTTGCGCCACAGTTTGTGTTTTCATGAGTGGATTTTACATTACATAGTGTTGTCAGTTCAACGCTTTCAAATGGATAATGTGACGTCCTGCAGGGCTCTGGAGGCCAGCGCCGAGGAGAACGCAGCGAGAATGAAGAGGAAGAGAAGTGAAGCCCAGAGTGAGATGTGCAGCCCCGCAGACTGGGTCCGCCAGGACGACTGGCCCGTGGGCATTCGCAATGTTGGCAACACCTGCTGGTTCAGTGCCGTCATCCAGGTGAGAATCAGTGTGTGATTGGTTCCCTCAAAGTGCTGAGGCTGTGCTATGTTTTGACACGTATGGACGTCGTGTCCTGTGGGATAGGCACCTTTGAATGTAAGACAATGGAATAAACATTATTCAGATGAATAGTACACAATTCATATTACAGCTGCACGGTGCACACGGTCCGTGAAGTGCTGAGCTCCTTCTAAGTGTCCACCTGCTGCTGAAACTTAAAGCAGCTCTCTCTCTTGGCGTAATAAACCTTTATAGACTTGGAGTTTCCCTTTCAGGAAATCTAACTTTAGTCTGTCAGAGGTGTCGCACCTCGTATCCATCAGCAAATATTGTTTTTCTTTTGGCTTTCACCGTCTCTGTAATATAGTTTAGATTTTCTTCCTCTTTAAGATGAGTTCACATGTGGTAAGTGTATTAGGAATGCACTTAAAGACACACTGTGACTACACAAAGATCTCTTTTCACCGACTCTGTACCGTCCCCACAGTTATTAGAAACATCAGGAACATTAGGAGAAGGTGTGGGCATACTTCTGCTAAATGCCGTATTTCTCTGAGCTGCTAATTCCATTACAGATCCACTCCCGACTGAATTTAGTCGGGCCTATCAGGTGGCTCGGCAGAAACCCGAGCCCTCATTGAGATGCACGGGCTGTGTGGATAATTAAATAGCCAGGGATGTGATGATGGAGCGAGCAGCGGACTTCCTAGTAAATGGACAGAGGAGACAGTGATTGTTTGTCTCTGTTGAACTCAGATATGCCTCTGCGTTGATTTAGAAGTCAAAGCCCCAAAGGACAGGGGTTATTATCTGGGAATAGAAATGGGAAAATGAGGCAGTGTTGTTTGAATACAAATGACGCTCAAATGATACCCTTTTGTTGTTGTTTTCTGGTGTCGATGCTGTTTGTTACAATTGAATTGATTGTTGTAGATTCCACAGAGCCCGACTCTTGATAAAGCAGTCTCCCTTTAAAAAGTAATTATGCTATCAGATTGAGGCTGAGTGACCACATGATTCAGCTGTCAGCTCATATTCCCTCTATTATCCTTTGTGGTATAAATTACAGTAAAAAGTGAGATAAGCCGTAATTGAATTTCCTTCTCAAATGGAAATATATATCAAGATATTCATAAGTGCTCAGAAGCTCCGCTCTCGTCCACACATGGCACATGAGAGTGACCGACTGCTATTAATGCATTTAGTTTATCAGGAGACGCACGAGTGTCTTATAACATGCTTATGTGTAAATCTACATGTAAATAACTATAAATGTAATTAATGTATTCTAATTAATCTAATCTAATATATGATAAATGAACTGTAATTGTATTTATTAAGATTATAATTGTCTGCATCTAAATGTTGCATTTATTTTGATTTCACTTAAACATCTAATTAATAAAATATTAGCGCTACTTATAATTACACCCTGTTTGTTTGATTGAAGAAGGCGAGACGTATTTACGTCAATGTGATGACACATGAAGTATTAACGGTCTTTATTGTCCAATGATAGAAGAGGGGGGGGTTGACTTGTCGTTCAGGAGTTTTATGAAATGTGCAAATTACAACCAGTGAAATTCTGTTGTTAACAAACATGCTCTGATATTTATTTATTCTGTGATGATCAAGGAACATACATGGTGATCTCCCACATCTGACTTTGACTCCAGGTTTGCATTAACGGCCTTTGTTTTGTTGTCTTGTCGCAGTCACTGTTCCACCTGCCCGTGTTCAGGAGGCTGGTTCTCAACTACCATCTGTCTGAGCGAATACTGGAGAAGTGTAAGAGCCATTCTGTGAGTAAACTTCCGTCACCAGCGCTCGTTGCTCACGTTCACAAGAGAGACTTTTGTTTGCATATTTTAATTCTTACACACAAAGGAGAGAAGTGAACACGCTGTGGGGATTTCCTGTTATTATGAACTTTGCCACATCGTGATGAAGTGTAAAGGGTGAAATGTGATTGTGAGTTTGTGTTCACAGGACAAGAGGAACATAGCTTTCATGCAGGAGCTGCGCTGTCTGTTCGCCCTCATGGTGGGCTCCACTCGCAGGTTTGTGGATCCTTCTGCTGCAGTGGAGTTACTGCGAGACGCCTTCAGGACCAGCGAGGCCCAACAGGTACAACACCTTTATTGACTTTATGACAAAAGAAATTAAGGTCCGCTTAATGTATAGAGGTCTCACATGTGTGGATAAGTCTGTCAGGATACAAATCTGGCAGCACCTCATGAACTCAATTTCTTTCAACTTGGCAGAAAACACCCACTTGGACTCAAGGATGAACTGATAAGAATTTGGTGGTTAAAGGTCAAGGTCGCTGTGACCTCACAAAATGTATTAGCTAATTATGACAATTTCACACAAATATCTAAGGCGAAGGCAAACAACTGCGAGGCTGTAATTTAGTAAGTAACCACAATAAAGTACGGACCAACGAATAAGTTACTTCTGTTCACCTTTTAGTTTTGCTTTTGTTGCTCTCTCTTCTGTCTCGCCTGTTTTCTAACTTTCTCACTTTAAGATTTCATTTGTGTTTTGGGAAGATAAATAGAGAGTGAGAGATTTGCGCCTGAACCAAAACATCGACCATTTGAAAACCCACAAGCAGCATTTTGTAAAGGGAGACTATGTCTGAGTGCACTGATGGGGTGGGAGGAGGGCAATGTTCTTGTTCAGATGTGAGTTTGAAACCTTTTGGAAAAACGGAACTTTAACTAAGATTTTCTTTGTCAAACTGCTGTTTCCAATGTCAAGCAAGAACCTGTGTGATTCTGACTCCTCTACGACTGCACAGCTTCTTTATTCTGAGCTGTTACGTCTTCATTTCAGGATGTCAGTGAATTCTCCCACAAGCTGCTTGAGTGGCTGGAGGATGCATTTCAGATGGCTGCCAAAGAGTAAGTTCTATGTTCTATTCAACTGAGGGTTAACAAGGTCTATCTGACACATTGGACAGATGTGAGGTCTATGTCTCAAAGGGCTTTAAAGTGAACAGGGTCTATCTGCATCACTCATTTATGCAGATGTTGTATATATTTGCTGAGTCAGTGAGATCTATAAAGGTCTATCTCCACATGTTCAAGCATCATGTTAGTATCACAAAGGTCGATCTGCTGACAACCAATAGCAGGGCGGGAAATGAATCACGTGATCATTTGAAGCACAGGAAGAACTTATTCAAAACGTTTTGCTGCCAACTGTTTTATATGTAATCTAGTAGATAGTAGTTCAAGTTAAGATCATCAGTAGTTCAAGTTAAGATCATCAGTAGTTCAAGTTAAGATCATTAGTAGTTCAAGTTAAGATCATTAGTAGTTCAAGTTAAGGTCATTAGTAGTTCAAGTTAAGATCATCAGTAGTTCAAGTTAAGATCATCAGTAGTTCAAGTTAAGATCATTAGTAGTTCAAGTTAAGATCATTAGTAGTTCAAGTTAAGATCATTAATAGTTCAAGTTAAGATCATTAGTAGTTCAAGTTAAGATCATCAGTAGTTCAAGTTAAGATCATTAATAGTTCAAGTTAAGATCATCAGTAGTTCAAGTTAAGATCATCAGTAGTTCAAGTTAAGATCATCAGTAGTTCAAGTTAAGATCATCAGTAGTTCAAGTTAAGATCATCAGTAGTTCAAGTTAAGATCATTAGTAGTTCAAGTTAAGATCATTAGTAGTTCAAGTTAAGATCATTAGTAGTTCAAGGTTAAGATCATCAGTAGTTAAAGTTAAGATCATTAGTAGTTCAAGTTAAGATCATCAGTAGTTAAAGTTAAGATCATTAGTAGTTCAAGTTAAGATCATTAGTAGTTCAAGTTAAGATCATTAGTAGTTCAAGTTAAGATCATCAGTAGTTCAAGTTAAGATCATTAGTAGTTCAAGTTAAGATCATTAGTAGTTCAAGTTAAGATCATCAGTAGTTCAACTTAAGATCATCAGTAGTTCAAGTTAAGATCATTAGTAGTTCAAGTTAAGATCATTAGTAGTTCAAGTTAAGGTCATTAGTAGTTCAAGTTAAGATCATCAGTAGTTCAAGTTAAGATCATCAGTAGTTCAAGTTAAGATCATTAGTAGTTCAAGTTAAGATCATTAGTAGTTCAAGTTAAGATCATCGGTAGTTCAAGTTAAGATCATCAGTAGTTCAAGTTAAGATCATCAGTAGTTCAAGTTAAGATCATCAGTAGTTCAAGTTAAGATCATTAGTAGTTCAAGTTAAGATCATTAGTAGTTCAAGTTAAGATCATTAGTAGTTCAGGTTAAGATCATCAGTAGTTCAAGTTAAGATCATTAGTAGTTCAAGTTAAGATCATTAGTAGTTCAAGTTAAGATCATTAGTAGTTCAAGTTAAGATCATTAGTAGTCCAAGTTAAGATCATCAGTAGTCCAAGTTAAGATCATCAGTAGTTAAAGTTAAGATCATTAGTAGTTCAAGTTAAAATCATTAATAGTTCAAGTTAAGATCATCAGTAGTTCAAGTTAAGATCATTAGTAGTTCAAGTTAAGGTCATTAGTAGTTCAAGTTAAGATCATCAGTAGTTCAACTTAAGATCATCAGTAGTTCAACTTAAGATCATTAGTAGTTCAAGTTAAGATCATCAGTAGTTCAAGTTAAGATCATTAGTAGTTTAAGTTAAGCTCATTAGTAGTTCAAGTTAAGATCATCAGTAGTTCAAGTTAAGATCATTAGTAGTTCAACTTAAGATCATCAGTAGTTCAACTTAAGATCATTAGTAGTTCAAGTTAAGATCATCAGTAGTTCAAGTTAAGATCATCAGTAGTTCAACTTAAGATCATTAGTAGTTCAAGTTAAGATCATCAGTAGTTCAAGTTAAGATCATCCGTAGTTTAGGTTAAGATCATCAGTAGTTCAACTTAAGATCATTAGTAGTTCAAGTTAAGATCATTAGTAGTTCAAGTTAAGATCATCAGTAGTTCAAGTTAAGATCATTAGTAGTTTAGGTTAAGATCATCAGTAGTTCAACTTAAGATCATTAGTAGTTCAAGTTAAGATCATTAGTAGTTCAAGTTAAGATCATCAGTAGTTCAAGTTAAGATCATTAGTAGTTCAAGTTAAGATCATCAGTAGTTCAAGTTAAGATCATTAGTAGTTCAAGTTAAGATCATTAGTAGTTCAAGTTAAGATCATCAGTAGTTCAAGTTAAGATCATCAGTAGTTCAAGTTAAGATCATTAGTAGTTCAAGTTAAGATCATTAGTAGTTCAAGTTAAGATCATCAGTAGTTCAAGTTAAGATCATTAGTAGTTCAAGTTAAGATCATCAGTAGTTCAAGTTAAGATCATTAGTAGTTCAAGTTAAGATCATTAGTAGTTCAAGTTAAGATCATTAGTAGTTCAATAAAAAGTCTTACAAATTCAGATTTATTAGCTAATATAATTTTCACTTTTAAGTTTCCTGCCACGTGGAACCTGTGTAAACATTTAGAGCTTAAAATGAAGCTAAGTTGCATAAAATACAGTGGAGGTTAA
This sequence comes from Cottoperca gobio, assembly GCF_900634415.1. Classification (NCBI taxonomy): domain Eukaryota; kingdom Metazoa; phylum Chordata; class Actinopteri; order Perciformes; family Bovichtidae; genus Cottoperca; species Cottoperca gobio. Next base: position 22,223,556 of record NC_041368.1, on the reverse strand, counting down.
ATCTTCGGGGGGGAAATGTCAGATAGACCCTTAGACTCTGGTGTTCCAACAATAGAACCACAAAGGTCTATCTGCACAATGAGTTTAGTTTCTACCCATAATGCACTGAATTGGCTGAACAGTGTTAACTTCACTAGCTAGTGTGCAGCATGTGATGTGTCAACATGGGTTGGAGTTGGTTTTATAGTGTCCACGTTATGAACTGTTGAACTTTCAAATGCTAATTTCAAATTTCTCAAAGCTCGTCAAAGTGCAGATAGACCTGGTTAACCCTCAGTTGACGACGTGTTGACTGTTCTTCTTCTTCTTCTCTGTCTGTTTGCTGAATTAACATAAATGTAATGTCTTTGTTTTACTTTCAGTAACGGAGAAGACAAACAAAAGAACCCCATGGTCCAGCTTTTCTACGGCACCTTTGTGACAGAAAGAAGACACGAGGGTATGAGTCTCTGTTCTTGTCACGATGAAAATGAATATGAACTCTGTTCTCAGTGGCTCACATGTATGTGACTCTGCGTAGGTAAGACGTTGTGTAATATCGAGCAGTTTGGCCAGTACCCTCTGCAAGTCAACGGCTTCAACAACCTGGACGAGTGCCTGGAAGGTGCAATGGTTGAGAAGGAGATCGAGTCTTTACACTCGGATCACTGCGTCACATCTGGCCGTGAGGTAACAATAGCGTTTCTACAGCATATGGTATTTTCAGAGTTTGGCTGCTTTGCTAAGACTAATCGTATTTTCTCCCGGTTGCAGAGATGGTTCAAAAGGTTACCGCCGGTCTTGACGTTTGAACTGTCTAGATTTGAATTCAACACGCAGCTCGGTCGCCCTGAAAAGATACATAAGAAACTGGAGTTCCCACAAATCATTTATATGGACAGGTGAGCTTTGCACAGATGTATGAATCATAGATGTGCAAGTTCCTTCAGTTTCACGTCACAGGGGAGAAGAAGACATGGGGAGAACGTAAAGGACATGAAGGCTCATGGTTGTCACGTGTTTTAACAAATCTTACACCTGCGTGCTGATTTCCTGTTTGCAGATACCTTCACAAAAACATAGAAAACACTCATGAGAGGAGAGGAGATGTGAAGAAACTCAAGGATCAACTTGCAGCCCTCCAACAGAAACTTGAGTGGTAACGTAACATTGACAGCTGACTTTATAACCTCTCCACTGTTCGGGGTCAGATCTTGTACTTACGGTCCCCTGTCTTCATTCACAGCTACAAAAACTATGGCTCGGGCCCTACCAAGTATCCTCTGACTGACATGCTGCAGTTTGTGCTAGAGTTCGCTACCACCAAGCCTACAAGTGTTTCCCCAGCAGAAGATCTGAGACCAGCTTCTCCGACTCCTGCGAGCCACCCCCTCAGTGAAGTCCTCTCCAAAGACAACAGGTTGAGTCTACAGACTTTTGTTGAAGAGAGTAATATCTTTACAACACAGCAGTACATTCTTGCAGTCCTGAACATATTAGACAGATTTCTATCGTTCTCTCTGATGCTTTTCTTGCTTCCCTCAGTGAACCTGGAGATGCAGATTCATTGGACGAACTGATTTCCAGTGTTTCCATTTGCCAGCGGACCCCCATATACAAGCCCTTCACCCAGTGCAGACTCCCCGTTGACTGCCCACCACACCCAGCCCCCCACAGCGTTAATGAAGAAGAGCTGCACTATGTTAAGACCTGCATACAGCGCTGGAGGACTGAAGTAGAGAATGACATAAATGGTATGTTGATAGATAGCTTATAACACGAGTCTATAGACGTCTTGATCGTGGGCATTACTCTGTTTTTGGATCTGTAGCTGCTAAATGCTACGTTCACAAGTGTTAGGGATGCACAATGATATCAGCACGTCATCAGTATCTGCAGATTAAGGCTTTAAAATGATCGGCATCGACCAGAAATGAACATGTCCCGCTTATGACAGGCCGATATGTTAGATAAAAATAGGAATGCCATGTTATACATGTATCTTTTTTAAATGATCCCCAGTGAATGTGTATATTTTGAAAAGCATTGTATTTTATGTCTGCATCTGCCCGTGGCGAAGGCAGATGGTGCAGAAGTGGTCAATCTTGACACTAAAGCTGCAGTGTGCCCTGACTTGCAAAGGCGCATCCTCCGCAGCGCTTCTTCTCCCACTTGCTCGTACCAACACACCAAGTATTTATATATAAATAACTGCTGCAAGCGAGGAAAGAACTTCAGTGCACCTTGGAGAAAAAAACACTTTGCAGAGTCGCAGAGCTGCTTACCTACAAATATCTCTCTCACCCTTGTGAGGAATTATATTATAATATATGTGTTGATCATACTCCTCTGAATTGAACCCTGTTCTCCCAAACGTTCCCACTGTGAAGCAAACAACAGGTAAAAGAATCGAAGACAATAGAAATGACTAATGGTGTTTTCTTTCTGTGATTTTTGTTGTGTGTGCGTGTGTGTGTGCGTGTGTGTGTGTGTGTGTGTGTGCGTGTGTATGTGCGTGTGTGTGTGTGTGTTCCAGAGCTAAAGGCCAGTATTGACAGGCTCTCTCAGATGCTCGAGGGCATGTACTCACACAACACTCTCTGCCAGGTAAGACTTACACTCACCTAACTCACTCTGACAAACAGCAATTCAATCACATGTTTTACATCCACAGCTGCAGAGAGTGCATTGCTTGAGATTAGATGAGACTTCATTGATCTCCGTGGAGAAACAGAACATAATGTAACGTGAACGAGTCAACAGAATACAAATAAGAACCGATCAGATGAATGTGATACTGCAGTGAATGTGAAGCTGCACAGTCAGATCCCAAAGCTGTACGGCTTCAGTGTTTTATACAAGGCTGTCTCTTGTAATATCCAGACACCCTACAGACTCCATGCGGTGCTCGTCCACGAAGGCCAGGCGTCAGCAGGCCATTACTGGGCCTACATCTACGACCATGCAAACCAGCGCTGGATGAAGTACAATGATGTCAGCATCACTGAATCATCATGGGAGGAGCTGGAGCGAGACTCGTTTGGGGGCATGACCAACGCCAGTGCCTACTGCCTGATGTACATCGATGACAGGCTACCGCAGCTAATTACAGGTGCACCTCTGTGTGTGTTCCAGTTACAGGGTTCATTCACGGGTCCTTCAAATCCATCAAAGTTGGCGAATTTGAGCCAAAAGAATCAAGGCCTTGAAAGTTGGTCATTGAAAGTGCTTGAATTATTCTATTCAAGAATAGAATCTTCGGCTATCAATGTGCTTTAATAACAAAAAAGCACATTGATTATGTTGCTCAGCTAACCTGTTATTGAGAGGCAGGCTATTCCATCACATTAGAAGCTCCTCTGTATTAAATATTAAGTACAGTAGAATAGTTTGTATAGTTACAATTCTTACTTCCAGTACTTTTCAATGGCCAATATGTTCACATGAGGTCAGTGAGTGGGTTTTATTGTGAAAGTCTATTAACTGACTCTTCCCCACATCCACCCAGAAGACACAGATGACGAGACAGGCCAGATGCTGCACGGCATGGACTCTCTGCCATCCATCCTCAGACGCTACGTCCATGAAGATAACCGCTGGTTCCAGCAGGAGCTCAGTGAATTGGAGGAGCAGTTCTGCCAGACGGCAGCCCCACAGGGAGAGTTTACAGCGTCTGCAGAGCCCACGAGCCCCGGTCCAGACGATGTACACCAAACAGCAGTAGAGCCAGCGCCCCAGTCAGGACCATCCACAGAAGAGCTCGACGAGGGGGCTTCTTCAGAGCCACGACCACATCCAGCAGAGACGGACCCTGAGCCTGATCCCAGAGACGAGCCTGAAGGTCTGTCGTGGTGACGAGAGGAAAGGGAATGTTTTTTATAAACCCAGTGTCAATTATCTTCTAATAGCTGCACAATCATAATTCCAATTAATTTGTACAAGCACAACAAAATGCACTGCAGGTTTATCAACATATCTGTCCTGCTGCCTTTAGATGGTTTTACTTTTATACATTAAGAAGCAGCTGTGGACAACAGATACTGTAAGAATGTGGATTTATAGATAAATGCAGACGCTTTACCAGCGTTGGAGTCTGAGACCAAACAACACAGATACCAGCGACTCTCCTTGTGCTGCTTCCTTTTAATGAACCTCCCACCTGTGCACGGCACGCTCTGCGCGGCGCGCTCTGCACGGCGCGCTCTGCACGGCACGCTCTGCATGGCACGCAGACGGGCAAAGCTAATTTCAAGTTCAGGAAAAAGAATAGTAATTTTATCTTTGGCTTCACAGACAAAGCAAAAACCAAATGATCGGAGCGCTGCTTGCGCCGGTCCTATCTGTGTCTATGTCTACGCAGCGCTTGTGATTGCATTTCCCCAGTTAGATTGATAAGACATAAAGTACGTCTGCACAGATTAGGATGATAACGTTTTATACGACGGGAGATGGAACTGTTAGAAATCTGTAGCTGTATTATTGCTGGTCATTTTTTAGGCTCTTTCGTACATGATGAGCCTTTATATCTCTTTTCACCAGAGACATGTGTCCACTCACGGCCTCTCTTCTGCTTCTCTCTTGTTCGGACCCCAGAAGAAGCAGAGTTAACACCAACACCCCCACCACAGAGCTCTGGATCCCAACCAGACGACACCAGCGGTGCGGCCGTCACTGACACCCTGGAGCTCAGCCAGAGCTCCACCTCAGCTGAGAAAGAGCTTCAGAGTCAGGTGGGCCCCCCCCCCCCCCCCCCCCTGTGTAGAATATGGGTCAGAAATTCTAGGCCACAAAAATAACGTGTGGGGGTCAAGGATCCCATTCCACCACTTAGCATAGCGATGTAGATCCAGGCTTAATGTCAGGCGGGGTGTTGAGTAACGCAGATAAACTGAAGGGTAGGAGGGATTACTGATGTTGTGATCAGTGTCAGTATCTTGTCCTATAATATTATATTAGAATCAAAAACGTTGTGAATATAAGATTCATCGTAAGCTGTACGATGATATGGAATTAAGCTGGTAACTTCATCAGAGATAATAACTAATAACAGGACATGTGGAGCTCCACTGACACGTTGATTCGTCACATGTAAGTGAGCATTGCTCCATAAGTTTATTTCTAAATGTATTCAGCTGTCTGCTGACACACCAGACTTCATATAATAAGACCAAGTGGCTATTTTTAATTCCACACACTCCCCAAGCCAATTTATTCACCTTTGGAGTGGGGGGGTTAATGTTGTGTTTTAAATAGAAACACATGCTGCATACTGGACTTGAGCTGTACATATTCCAGATGTGTTTATAATGCACACAGATGTGCAGATGAGGGTGGGTGCACACAGGTGGATATGTATATAAAGGATGGATGGAAGGGTTAGTAATGTGCGTTAATCTTTCTCTGACAGACTCCCGGCCCTGAAGCAGAGCTAAGTAACCCGACACCATCTGACCTCCATGTGGAGGAGGACGACACGCAGGCGGCAGGCCTCGGCCCTGAAGCTGAAGGAAAGCCAGAGGCTTCCGGAGAAGCTCCTGAACATGAAGCAAAGCAGGAGGACAAGGAGCAGCAGCAGCAGGAGGACGAGAAGCAGCAGCAGCAGCAGGATGAGGAGCAACAGCAGCAGCAGCAGCAGCAGCAGCAGCAGCAGCAGCAGCAGCAGCAGCAGCAGCAGCAGGAGGAGGAGGTCCCAGTCAGACAGCGGCAGACTGAGAACGAGGTCTCAGAAGTGGAGATCCCCAACGTGGGCCGGATCATGGTGAGAGCGGATGCTGATGGATACAATGAAGAGGTAAGTACAAGTACTAATGTCGTATGAAACACAGAAATGAGAACCTACAAGATGTTTCTGCTGCTCATTCACTGCTTTTGGGACACGTTTCAATGTTGCTGTTTGCAGTTTAAATGTCTCACTTTAAGGACGTTCCCCTCCAGAGTTTGATTTGAGAAATCATTTTTTACATTTGCAACTTCTCAGTACGTAGGAATGGAGTGCAGCCCTGAACTGCTCAGGATCTTTGCGCAGCTTTCCCGCCCAGTTGGTGTTTTATTCACTCTTGTTTCTCCTCACTTCCTAGATGATGCTGACTCCAGCTATGCAGGGCGTCATACTAGCCATAGCCAAGGCCAGACAAACCTTCGATAAGGAAGGCCCCGAGGCTGGCCTCATCAAGGTGAGGTCTTTGAGGGATACCGGAGGTCATCACACCTCATATCAACTCCACACTTCACAAGATAATTAAATGATCTTGTGTCCTGAAATGCAACATTTTCTCTTTCTACAGTTTTGAATAGTTTTCTCTTCCCGACAGATTTATTAGAATCAGGACACAAACATTCAAATGTAACTAATGAGGGACTCGTTGGCGACAAACAATAAATAAATAAATGTATTCACATAGATAGTCGAGTTGATACTTGAAGCCCAAAGTTTAAATAATTGACTTGTTTATACATATTTCTGTTGAGATTTTAAACTCATGTAACCCGTTAGATGTCTTCCACAGTCATTCCAAGGTGACGTCGACCATGAGCATATTGTTAAATTTAAATAGAATTCAAACTAAGATGTTCCCTCAGGCCTTCCACGAGGAGTATTGCCGCTTGTTTGAGCTCTCCCAGGAGAAGACCAGTCCCCAAGAGGACGCTCGTCTGCAGCACTCTCTGGTCTACTTCTTCCAGAACAAGGCGCCCGATCGTATTATTGAGAGGACGCTGCTGGAGCAGTTTACCGACCGCAACCTGAGCTTCGATGAGAGGTAAATAAATACTAGAATTATTCATGTACATGAATGTATTTACTTTTTGACTGAGTAGCCACAATAGAGCAAACATCAGGCCTATTCTGCCACCTAGTGTCCAGAGCAGAGACCTGCTGCACGCTGCGAATGCAAAGCGTTCATACGTCCTTTCTGTACATGCAGAGCCATCGGTATCAAGAGGGAAGCCCGAACCAAGCTGCGCCTCATCAAGCCAGAGGACATGGATATGGATGAGTACTTGGTGGGCTGACTTCTCTCTTCTGTTCATGTTTTGGTGGTTTATTTGTCCCATTTTCGTAATAATTTCACTGGAATTAATATTTCTTTAATTGCTTTAAGTTCAGGAGCATCATACCAATCCTCAACATGTAGACGTTGACAGTAAATGTAATTTTGAGACATATATTTGTTAGAAATGTGGTCAGATCCATCATGATATATGACAGTGAACTGAAACGACAGAGATACACACTGGAGGCATATGTTTAGTACTACTACTATCAAAACTGCCTATTTATACATATTTAATATTAGACTTGCTTATTAAAAGGATAAGTGTCGTGGTATTCTAACTTTTTCTTATTGTCAACAAATTCTATAAATGACCAAAACCATTGTATTGACAATACTACAGTCAAAGCTTGATGTAGTTTATTTGTCTGAGCCATAGAGCTCCATTGTTGCCCAGACCCTTACACCCTCTGTCCTTAGACCCTCTGTCCTCAGACCCTCTGTCCTCAGACCCTCTGTCTTTAGACCCTCTGTCTTTAGACCCTCTGTCCTCAGACCCTCTGTCCTCAGACCCTCTGTCCTCAGACCCAGACCCCTCTGTCTTAGACCCTCTGTCTTTAGACCCTCTGTCCTCAGACCCTCTGTCCTCAGACCCTCTGTCCTCAGACCCTCTGTCTTTAGACCCTCTGTCTTTAGACCCTCTGTCCTCAGACCCTCTGTCCTTAGACCCTCTGTCCTTAGACCCTCTGTCCTCAGACCCTCTGTCCTTAGACCCTCTGTCCTTACACCCTCTGTCCTCAGACCCTCTGTCCTCAGACCCTCTGTCCTTAGACCCTCTGTCCTTACACCCTCTGTCCTCAGACCCTCTGTCCTTGGACATTCTGTCCTTACACCCTCGCATCGCACAAGGAAAAACTTCCTAAAAGAAATGTTAGAAACCTCAGGGAGAGACTGAGGAGGGATCCCTCTCCCAGGACGGACAGACGTGCAATAGATGTCGTGTGTACAGGATAAACAACATAGTACAAATACAACATTTGACAGAAATGATGTGTTGAAAAAGAGAAAGTTTGGATGAATCCAGGAAAATGTCAATAAGGCTTCCCGGTGTCCAGCAGGACCAGGTCAGCAGGCGCAGCCACGATTCCTGATCCTGACGTAAACTTTATCAGAGGCAACCTGCCACATGAGACACAGACACTCCGGGGATGATGCCCCGGATAATGAGTTAGTAACATACATTTACATAAATGCATACAGATAGAGAGGGAGGGGAAGAGAGAGGAAGAGAAGGAGGAGAGCAGGGAGGTGTCCCCCGGCAGTCTAAGCCTATAGCAGCATAACTAGGGGCTGATCCAAGGCAAGCCTGAGCCAGCCCTAACTATAAGCTTTATCAAAAAGGAAAGTATTTAGCCTGCTCTTAAATGTGGAGAGTGTGTCTGCCTCCCGAACACAAACTGGAAGCTGGAACATTAAGAACTACAATGACCAGCTTTTTAATAAATGACTGAGCCTTCTCTTAAAAAGGAAACTATTTATATATTATAATAGGAACCAGTTGAACCAGTTGACTTGAGGCGGAGAGCTACCAACAACTTTTCATGAGATTTGTTGCTTTGATTTGTTGATTAGACGTAAAAAACAACTAAAGAAGCAGGAACGCCTGTTTTTAGTTACTGTGCAGTGGCTGAAACATGTAATCAGACAATGAGGTAAATGTTGGCTGTTCTGTGTGCTTGATTGCAGCAGTGGCATGATGACTACAGGCTGTTCAGAACAGTGTTCGTCTACCTGTTGACTGGGCTGGAGCACTACCAGCATGGGAAGTAGGTGTCCAAGGTTCACGTGTCAGAGCACTTCATCAACCTGTTGGTGTCATTCTGTCAGTTTTACCTGAAGTTTCAGAAAGGAAACGTTTGTGAGAAAGAAATGAAGTAATCTAAGTATAATTGTAAATACTTTGACTGTATTATACAGGAATACCACAATGATTGATTGATGCCTTGTGTTTGTGCTGCAGGATGAGAGAGGCACTGATCTTCCTGGCTCATGCGTACGAGTCCAACGTGGCCCTGCTGAAGAATGGAGAGAAACGTGGCATGGACACGTCTCTTATTGCCGTTTACAGGAGGAAATGCCTCACTGTATGTTTTCATGCAGTATTCACTTGTGTAGTATTAATGCAAACTCTTTATTTTGGTGTCCGTCAGTGGTTTACACCTGATCCCCTTGCTGCAGTGATGAGCAGGTGCAATAACTGTTATTATCTTCTCCATCCTCCTCCTCCCAACATCCACCACACAGGCATTGAATGAAAGCGCATCGAAGCTGTTCTGCAGCGGTGAGGAGACCAACGTGGAGGAGGGCATCGCCATCATGGACGAGGCAGTCATCCCCTGCCTTCACCTGATGAGCCGGGAAGCGGCTTTATCCCACGACGACCAGGACGCCATGGAGAGCATCCGCAGCCACTGGTGCTGCTGCCTGGGCCAGGACATGGAGGGTAAGATCAGTTGCGTTCAGACATATATCTTAGAAAATGTCTGTTGTCTGAGGTCATTCCAAGTGCAATTAGTCACTCCTGCACGAGTAGAACAGGACGATCTTCAATTCAACTAAAAAAGCGCTAAAATAAACCGCCTTGTTTTCACTGCTCTTCCTTTGTTTTCAGACTCGTTGCAGGTGAAGCTGGGGGAGTTTCTGCCGCGAGTTCTGGACGGTTCAGCTGAGACGGTAGTTCTTAAAGATCCACCCAATGTCCAGGTCAACCAGGCGCACGACCTGTGCAGTCGCATGGCCGCCGTCATGGAGTCCATCCACAGCACATCTGTAGTGAGCGTCAAGTAAAGCCCGGAAAGAATCCCCCCCCCCCCCAACAACCTCCTTCAACCTGCAAGCAACTCGGCCGATCGCTCGCTCTGTGCTGACCGACTGCGGTGTTGAGTCAGCGTGTCGTTTTCACCGTTTCAATCATTGTATCTGCTGGTTTAGCATCGCACATGCATATCATTTAGATAGTTTAACAGAGCCAGCTGTAAGCTCTCTTCAGGGGTCACCACATGGATTCAGGCTCATTACAACATCAAGGAAATTCAACCGAAAAGCCTCAACAGGCTTCTGTTAATGATCTATATACATACAGCTGCGCAGTCCCAACCCCAAGTCTGCTGAGAAGAATAGTACTTCAAAGTTATAATGGCCCCAAAGCAACAGCAGGTGATGTTAGCAGCTCACTGTGATGCTGCAGAACTGCTCAAAGTTATTGGTTTACCAGATATCAGTGAACATCCAGACCTTCCTCTTGGTACCCAACTCCAGAGAGCCCAGTGCTTCCTGTCAGGACCAGTTCTGGTACGACGTAGTGGCTCTGATCTGTTTCATAACTGTCGAGCTTCATGAACCCAACCTGGACAAAGAAGATGTTAACAGTTGGAGAACAGGCTGCTCGAAACTCTTATGGTCACTCTGAATACGTTTCATCGGCCGGCAAACTTGTTAACTTTAAATACCGCCGACAAATGTTAATCAACTGAGCAGGAAGTGACTGGATGAGTAGGATTTGTGGTTGTGTTGCTAAGCAGTGTGAACGCACAATAAGATTTGGACTGCACGGTAACAAATGCTTTTTTAATTAAATATATGTTTTATATTACTTGTACATGATGGGGAAGTTAGAAAGAAAGATATCCACAGAAGTATTATGCATACACATATTAATAGCGGAGCTGTTGCGTGCTCATCTGTAAACCCTTTGAAAGGAAAGACTTGGGACAGGAGAGGAGGAGATCCTTTGTCTGGTGTCCCAGATGCAATGCAGCTTTTTCACTTGTACTCTGTGATGATACTCAATAAATGTTTGAAATACTGTGTAATCCTTTGTCTTCACTTCTGTAGTGGGAGTTACGTTTAAAACTGTCAGCTGTTATGAGAATTTTGTAAAAGACATATTAGTCAGACGCTTTTAAAGATTTCCACCTTTAAAAGGAACTAATAGACTGTTGGATTTAGTCTTTTAGATTTGTCGACATTAAGAGAAATATAGAATACTTTCAGCCTTATATGTTAACTATATGTATTTTGTTTTACCCCTGACACCCAGCCAGTTAACTTCATACTTCATATACATTCATTCTGTTGCCACCTCTTTCTTCAGCTGTCCGAAGGCGTCTCATGTCCTGTTATTGTTCCGTTGGAAGTTCCATCATTTGAGAAATCTGATGGCATATAAGTCTAACACATCTGTGATCACTGTGGCAGTGGGGTGTGGTTACACCGCCGGCTGCTGGGGGAGTAATACAATGGCAGAATCAGGTTCTGGTCTCTTGCAGTAGGCCGGGTCCTGGAGGAGTACTGGACAATTGAAACTGTTGTTTACCAAACCTCCTCCTTCTGTCATTGTATCTGCGTGAGAGCAGGACTCTCACAGTTACATTTAGCAGAAGTCGATGTAATACAGTCTTACAGGTCACTAGCTCACTATTCTGTTCATACACATTTAAACAGAGCTGCCGTTGTCATCATGAGTGTAGAAGAATAACCATCGATGTTCTGAGGATGTTCTCTGCACTCTGCATCAGCGAACATCTCCTCATCCAGCAATGACGGGTTGCATGAAAATGTGTCACCTATTTCTTTTCAGGAGTTGCACCTGAAATAGCCTTTTGCAGCTGAGTTAAATACAGGCCCATGATAGGCCAGTGGTGGATTCAGGGGGGTGACTGCCCCATGTCCGAAGGAAACGCAGCAAAAGGGTCCTCTTGGATGCCCTTATTGTAGATAAAACATAATAAAGTGCCCTCTAAGTGTCCTTCCAGTGAAAAACAAGATAAAGGGCCCACTAGGGTGTCCTTCCAGTGGAGAAAATGCGTTAGCTTCAAGAGACATTAGCCTGCTGCCAGGTGAAGGGAAAGCAGAAGTGTTGCAGTGTAAGATTTAGATGGTTATTCAGAGCTTGAAGCAGGGACAGAGGTCATTTTTGGTTGCATCGCGAACCCTAAACCTTTGGAGAGAGGCTGGCATCAATATGGACCCTTTATAAAAATAGACTGCATCCAAATGTATAAATGGAGATGTCTGAAATAATGTTTGACAGTAATGAATGCACTGCTGTCACTGACACTGTTAGTGACACGACTAACAGTGAGAGAGGCTCGAGGCTTCATAACTCTGCTGCAACTGTGGCATAATAAAGTAATGTTAGGAGGGACATTAACAATACATGTGTAATGATACAAGTCATGTTTCTTAGCTCCCACTTTTATTAAGCCTGTAAGAATGTCATGACATATTTCTTGAGCGGTATCACTGGATGAGGATTTCTCATTAAGGAATATTTGTTGTCCATTTTATTCAGTTGGTTTGCCTGAATTTAAGGGTCTACTATTATTTATCTTTAGCCATGTGGAAATGTGGAAAAGTCGATGTAATACAGTCTTACAGGTCATTTGCTTACAACACGTTGGTCACTAGCTCACTATTCTGTTCATACACATTTAAACAGAGCTGCCGTTGTCATCATGAGTGTAGAAGAATAACCATCGATGTTCTGAGGATGTTCTCTGCACTCTGCGTCAGTGAACATCTCCTCATCCAGCAATGACGGGTTGTTTGAAAATGATGTATCACCTATTTCTTTTCAGGAGTTGCACCTGAAATAGCCTTTTGCAGCTGAGTTAAATACAGGCCCATGATAGGCAACAGCCAGTGGTGGATTCAGGGGGGTTACTGCACCATGTGCGAAAGAAACGTAGCAAAAGTAACATCTTGGATAAAAACATGATAAAATAGCCTCTAGATGCCCTTACAGTGGAGAAAACTGGATAAAGTGCCCCCCCATGTGCCCTTCCAGTGGAGAAAACTGGATAAAGTGTCCTCTAAGTGCCCTTCCAGTGGAGAAAACTTGATAAAGTTCCCTCTAATGTGCCCTTCCAGTGGAGAAAACTTGATAAAGTTCCCCCTAATATGCTCTGCAAACGGTGAAAACTGGGTAAAGTGCCCCCCCAATGTGCCCTTCCAGTGGAGAAAACTTAATAAAGTTCACCCTAAGGTGCCCTGCAAATGGAGAAAACTTGATAAAGTTCCCTCTAATGTGCCCTTCCAGTGGAGAAAACTTAATAAAGTTCACCCTAAGGTGCTCTGCAAATGGTGAAAACTTGATAAAGTTCCCTCTAATGTGCCCTTCCAGTGGAGAAAACTTAATAAAGTTCACCCTAAGGTGCCCTGCAAACGGTGAAAACTGGGTAAAGTGCCCCCCAATGTGCCCTTCCAGTGGAGAAAACTTAATAAAGTTCACCCTAAGGTGCCCTGCAAACGGTGAAAACTTGATAAAGTTCATCCTAAGGTGCCTTTTCAGTGGAGAAAACTGTATAACATAATTTATTGGTTGATTTATATTTTTGTATTAATAATCTAAACTAATACCTAATAATACCTAATAAAAGTACAGTGCTTGAGTAAATGCACTTTCCACCAATGGGTGAATATGACGGTTAAATCTGAAAAATAAAAAGTAAACTGTTCTCGATGTGAATCTTCTGTGCTTTTATTTTGAAAGAAACACGCCCAACCGGAAGCCTCCCTTACACGACTGTAGTTTTCCTCTGCGTCTCTGTTGAGCTGCCAACCGGCCGAAAAGAGACGAACCTGAAGCCCGCTGAGCTCACCTGCCAGAGAGGAACCACAGCAGACAGGTACGCTAAACATGGCGGCGAGGAGCAACACGTGAACCCCCCCGCTGCCTGCTGCAGGGTGAAGAAGACTGAAGAAGACTCTCACCGCATCCGAAGAGCGGAAGTTCAACCAAAACACTTGAAGTGAGACTCCTCGTTATTGTCTCGAGCTGTGCAGAGAAGACCTGCTGCACTTTAAGAGTTTGAGAAATTCAAAAGGCACCTGAGCAGACAGGTAAGATGCAAACCAGACGAGTTGATTAGCTAAGTTAGCTAACTGTGGGGGGGGGGGGGCTGCTGAATATTATTACACTTCACTGCTTATAAACATGACAAGTGGGGGGGCTTTCATGTGAATGCGTCAGGATCTTTAATGGTGGTAAGTTTCCCTTCCGGCTTCACATGGAGGACGGTTTAAATAACTACACACTAGCTTTTGTTAGCTAAAGCGGGTAAACAGATCCTGCTGGCTTCGCAGTGGTCTAAATATACATGAAGATGCACTGCTCTGCAGAAGTGTTGCTCCTGCAGGGGTCACAGGAGGGGGGTCACAGGAGGTGCCTCACTCTGTCACACAGTGTGTGTTGCATATTAACCTGCTCATGCACTTTGCAGTTACACTTTACAGCTGTTTTCTGTTAAATATTATTATTATTATTATTATTATTATTATTATTATTATTATTATTACAGTTACCAGTCTTGGCTTGTTGTCGTGTTCACCTGGGTAGGTAATGTACAAGTGTGTACAAACTAGAAACCAGTGTCTCTGTGGTTCGTGGAGAGGAACAGGGAGTGGAGAGCTGAGCTGACATGTCTGAGCTTCACACACACACACACACACACACACACACACACACACACACAAACACAAACACACTAAAACCTTTAGGCTCATATTTACAAAACTGGTTTCTAATTTCAAGTTCTTGACAATGGATAATATCAGGCTCCCTATAACATGTTCATTATATCATTATATATATAGATATATATAAAGTTATATAGATATAGATATATATATATATATATATATAGATATAGATAAAGTTTTATATATAAATAAAGTTATATATATCCATATATATATATATACACACACACACACACACACACACACATGTAAACAGGAAGGTAGTAAATGTATATGCGTAATGAGAAGTAATGTATTTTGCTTGTATGATTATGTTAGACAGGAAATGAAAGCTCACTATCTAAAGTAGCATCGTATGCTGCAGCAATAAGTTCTCCTTTCGTTGGAACTAAAGGACCCAAACCATGAAACACAGACCAAGAGAACATGAAAGTATCCAGGGGGGGTCCATGTAGCGTACATGATCTGTGGAGCCAAGGAGATTTTTCTGTTTTGTTGCAGTTTTTTACGACTGTTTTATTCTTAATTTTAGCACAAAGTCTTGTGTTGCAACAACTACATCAAGATTATCAGAGCGTCACGACATTATCGGTGTTCATCATTGAATTTGTTTTCAAATGCAGCAGTCGTCAAACAATCATCATCATCAAAACATTATGCAGAGTAAAGCAACTGCTTTCAATTTATTTGCCATCAGCGGATCCATTAGATCCCAGTTT
>NC_041368.1:22120824-22205824 GCF_900634415.1 Cottoperca gobio | reverse complement strand
ATCCTATATATCTATCCTGCATATCTATCTAGATATATATCTCTCTCTCTCGCTATATCGCATCTCTATCTCTATCTATCTATATCTCTATCTCTATCATATACTTATATATCTCTCTCGATCTCTATATCTCTCTCTCTCATCTCTCTCTACTCTCTAATCTCTCTATATCTATCTCTCTCTATCTCCTCTCTCGCTCTTCTCGAGCTATCTAGATCTCTATATATACTACTCTTCTCTCTATCTCTCTCTCTATCTCTCTATATTATCTCCTATCTATATTATCTATATGTATCTCTACTATATATCTCTCACTCTCTATCTCTCTCTATCTCTCTTCTATATATCTATCTATCTAATCTAGCTCTCTCTTATATTATAGATTATATATCGATATTCTATATATCATAATCTATATCATCTTTATAAATTTTTATTTATATTATATCTATTTATATTAATAGATTTTATATTATATATATTTATATTTATATTTATCTATATATCTATCTCTATATCTATATATCTATCTATCTATCGACGATCGATATATTCTATCATATATATATATACTATATCTCTGCTATCTATATAACTATATATATATATATATATCTATAATATATCTATATAGATATATCTTTCTATATTATAGTATATACTATATATATCGATCGATCGATAGATGATAGCTATATAGATATATAGAATAGATTAATAGATATCCATATCCATCTACATATATATCTATAACTATCGGTCATACCTTACTATATTAATATATATAAATATATAGATAGATATCTATATAGATATATCTCTCATCCTATATATAATCTCTATAGATAGATCTCCTATACTCTACCCTATGATATCTAGCCTATATATAGCTCTATCTCGAGATCTATATATCGAGATATATATATAGATATATATATATCTATCTATCTATATATATCTCTATCTATATATCTAGATAGATCGATAGATAGATAGATAGATAGATAGATAGATAGATAGATAGATAGATAGATATATTATATATAGATATATATATATATAGATCTCGGTATATATATATCTCTATATCCACTCGATATAGATTCTTACTATATCGCTTGCCTCTAGATCTCTGCGATCGCTCATATCATATCTATAGATCGCGTCTCTCTCGATCTCGTCATCTCTATACTGTCACTCGCTCTCTCTCTCTGTCTCGCTCTCTCCTATCTTCGATAGACTCCGCTCTCTATATCTAGCTCTCAGATATCTATACTCTATCTATATCTCTCGATAGCTCTCGCTCTCTATCTCTCTTCATTCTCTCTCCTCTATCTCCTCGATCTCCTATATTCGCTCTCTCTCATATCTCTGCTATCTCTTACTATCTCTCTATATCTACTCTCTATATCTATCGCTCTATCTAGATCGCATACTTAGATATTCTAGATCTCTCATTATAGCTATCTCTATAGAATATAATTAGCTATATATCTATCTAATATCTACTCTAATCTATAGATATATATATCTATATATATCTATCTATATCTATCTCTATATCTCGATCGATAGCTATCAGATATCGATATGATATTATCTATTAATATAGATAGATAGATCGCTAGAGAATACTAGATATCGATATCTAGATATAGTATATATATATATATATATCTCTTCTATCTACTCTATCTATCTATATCTATATATATCTATAATCTATCTACTATCTATCTCTATCTATATATCTCTCTCTATCTTCTATCTATCTATATAATCTATATATCTATAGATATAGATATAGATCTATAGATAGATAATAGATATATATATCTCTCTATATACTCTTCTATATCCTAGCTTCTAGATATATTCTATCTATATCTATCTAGATCGAGCTCTATATCTATCTATCTTATTATCTATATTATCTATATCTCTATATCTCTATATCGATCTATCTATCTTCTATATAGTATATATATATATATAGATAGATGAGGATAGATAGATAGATATTCTAATATATATATTATATATATATATCTATATATATAGATCTAGATCTATATATATATATATATATATTATTATATATACTATAGATATCTATCTATATCTATATATATTAGATCTATCTATATCTATATCTATATATCTATCTATCTATATATATATATTATCTATATAGATAGTATATAGATAGATAGATAGATATATATAGATATATATATATAATATTATATTAATGATTAGATATCATATATATCGATCTATAGATAGTAGCTCGATAGAAGATATAGTTATATATCTACGATATTATATCTATATATAGATTATATATTATAGTATCTATATATCTCATATATATATAGTATCTATACATATATAGATATCTATATCTATATATATATAATATATATATATATATATATATATATATATATATATATAAATCTATATCTGTAATATCTATATATATATATCTATATATATTAGATCTATCTATATATAGATCTATCTATATCTATATCTATCTATCCTATCTATCATATATATATATTCTTTCATAGATAGATAGATAGTAGAAGATATATAATATAGATCTATATATAGATTCTATATATAGATATAATATATATCTATATATCTATCTAATATATATCATAGCTATATATTCTATCATATTGATCATATATATCTATCTCTATATATATATAATCTATAGAATTATATAGATAAATAGATATTAGGATATATCCGATCTATCTATCTATAGAATATCGTATAGATATATATATTTATATCTATAGATATCTATATCTTATCTATCTCTCTCTAATCCTCTCTAGATATATATACAATAAATATATCTAGATCTCTATCTTATATATATCTATATTATTAGATTATAGATATCGATTATATCTATATAAGCTAGCTAAAGATAGCTCTCTCATCTTATCTCTCTCTCATATCTATAGAGACTAGAGATATATAGATAAGCTCTCAATCTAGATCTCTAATATAGCATATATAGATATTGTCTCTTCTATAGAGATCTATAGATGATCATCTCCTAGCTCGATGAGCTATAGAGATATATATATCGATCTCTCTCTAGATATGAGATCTAATCTCTCATCTATAGATAGATCTCATATATTATTATCTATCTATATCTCTAATATTACTATAGATCTCGAATCTATCTATAGCTCTCTATATATATAGATCTATATATCATATATTATATATCTATCTTATAGATCTCTTATATAGCTATCGACTATATATAGATATATATATATCTATATATAGTCTATCTATATATATATATATATATAGATATCTATATATATATAGATACTCTCTATATAATAGAATCTATATATAGTATAATCTATAATATATATCTATCTCTCTATCTATCTATCTATCTATCTATCTATCTATATATATATCTATTATATATATATTCTATAATATCTAATCATATATATATATATAGATTAGAAGAGATAGATAGATAGATCTATATATCTATATAGATATATATATATATATCTACTATATATTTATATATATATATATATCTATATATATATATATATATATTATCTAGATATTAATAGATATATATATATATCTATATAGATTAGATCTTCTCTATCTCATATCTATATATCTATCTATCTATCTATCTTATATATATATAATCTATATAGATGCTAGATAGATGCTAGATAGATCGATATATATATATAGATCTACTAATCGCTATCGATAGATATATCTAATCTATATACTCTATAGATATATATCTAGATATATCTAATATCGATAGCTATCATAGATAGCTCTCTAGATCTATATACTATCTACTCTAATCTATCTCTTATCTATATATATTTCTATATATAGATTATTATAGTATCTAATCTATATATAGCTATCTATATATAGTCTATCTATATAGCTCTCTATCTAGATCTATATTATAGATTATCGCTCGATGATCGATCGATCTCTTCATCTCTATATCTCTCAATCTCTCTCATATATCTCTATATATAGATCTCGATTATCTCTCTCTAGATAATATATCTCTCTATCTCTATATATTCTACTATCTATCTCTCTATCTATATCTATCTCTCTATATTATCGATATAAGAGATATATATATCTATCTCTATATATTCTATATATCTATATATATCTATCTATATCTAGATCTTCTAGATAGATCTATATATATTATATTCTTATATATCTATCTCTTATATCTATATATATATATATATCTATATATCTATCTCTATATATATAGATATATCTCGATATTATATATAGATAGAAGATCTATCTATAATATAGATATCGATATCTATATATTAGATATATCTATATCTATATATATATCTAGATCTATATATATATAATATCTATAATAGATATATATCTAATATATTATATATCTTATATATATTATATATATATATATATATATATATATATATATATATATATTATATAGATATAGATATATATCTATAGATATATATCTATATCTATATCTATATATATATATATATATATAATATCAGTGGAGACATCAGTGGAGTTAGTCTGGGTTTGTTTCCGTGCACAGTGTCTTGGACGAACACATGGACATGTAGTAACCTGGTGATTCATGTCTCTGCCAACAGGTGGCCATGGTGGAGGTGCAGCTGGAGATGCAGTACAGTTACCCTCCTGTGCTGCTCATTGCCTTCAGCGTGTGCACCACCGTGCTGGTGGCGGTGCACCTCTTCGCTCTGCTGATCAGCACCTGCATCCTGCCCAACGTGGAGGCCGTCAGCAACATCCACAATCTCAACTCTGTGAGCGAGTCGCCGCACGTGCGTATGCACCACTACATCGAGCTGGCCTGGGGCTTCTCCACAGCCCTGGGCATCCTGCTGTTTTTAGCAGAGGTGGTGCTCCTCTGCTGGATCAAGTTCCTGCCCGTGGACTCCAGTTTGCCCAAAAAGCAAGTTTGCACTACAGTGGCCCCCGCCTCGGGGAAGCCTACGACACCGCAAGCTGTGCCGCAGGACAGCGGCTGGCTGGCTGCGCTGGCGTCCACCATCATCATGGTCCCGGTGGGGGTGATTTTTGTCTTGTTCACCATTCACTTCTATCGCTCTCTGGTGCGCCACAAGACGGACCGTCACCACCAGGAGATCGAAGAACTGCACAAGATCAAGGTGCAGCTAGACGGCCACGAGAGGGGCCTCCACACCGTGTGACGCCACGACTGTCGCTTTAAGGACTTCACTTTCATATTTATCTCTTCGCTGACATTTGTACCGCTCATTGTTAACGTCTCGCTTGGACTCGTAGGCCGTGAGCGTTAAAGCTCGTCACTTTGCAGCTCAGACAGCCGACACATGTCCGACTGCTCATTTCTTCTTAAGCTAAAGTTGCGTTGTCGGGCCTTTGTTTGTGTTTTAGATCCGTTACAAGTGACGGTCAAGGATCACGTAAAAGGTTTACAGAGGAAAGGGCTGGTGTGTTCTGCGTGCCATCTTTGTGCAATGCCTGTTTTCATTGGAGGGTTTGGTTCAGCCAAAGAGCTGCCATCGCTTCGTCCAGAGTAAACGCCATAAATAACTTTGTACGTCTCAATATGACTTGACTTGTTTGGTGTCTGTAAACTGGATTCTGTGCTCAGGTGCAGACTCTGTAACGACGCTTCAGGAGGCTGATCAGATCATTTTTAAAAGCTCATTTAATACTGGATTCAGATGTGATGCTGTTGCATGGTGAGGTCACTGTTTACACTTAAACCTGCTCCTCGGTCAGGCGCGCGCTTCACGTAAGAGCTGAGCTCGTTGTTTTAACTGTAAAAACCTGCGTCACTCAAAAAACTTAATGTCCGTCTCACTTTATTCTGAGTTTGTGAAGTCTTAAAAACATCTTCCTCAAACGTTTCGTCCTTCAAACAGCTTCTTTTTACAAAGCCTGTCGACGCTGTTCAAGCCACTCAATCGTGCCAAATGCTTAAATATGAATGTGTTACTGTCCAAATAGAGTTCTGCCTTCCAGAACCTTTGCCTTTTTATGAGCTGCTGTTTTGCTAAAGGTCATAACGAGCGTCACAGAGTACACGCTGTACTCGGCGTGACCCCGTGACCTCCAGTTTATGGAGTAAATCTTCGGGATCTTTCAGAAAGACTCGAGTTTCTAAACATGTTACATTCCAAATAAGATGACTGACCAAAGTGTTTGTGTCGGGTTGTTTCGTGTGTTTCAGAGGAGACAGAAGTGCACTTGTAGTTTAGTTGTACGGTGAGAATATCTTTCTTCGTCTCGTGTTTGTGCTTCTTAAATAAATAACTGTGGAGGTCATGGAGACCCGTGTTCACAGCCTGCAAGACTTCCAGAATAAAACATATTAAAGTTCTCCGTGTCTCTCGTGTTTGTCTAGAAGCAGACGCTTCAGCAGCTGGTCCTTTGTGTTACTGTGACTTTAATCATGGTGATACTAAACTAATCTTTGACTTTGACATACTATAATTGTTTAATTCTTTTATAACATACATTGACTTTTCTATGACTTCATGATTACATTATACTATTTTTTATTATAACGTACTATATCAGATTTATTTTATTTATTTATTATAACATACTTTGTTATGACTATTGATGACATACAATAATTAATTTTATTTTTTATAACATACTTTTACTTTATGACTTCATGGAATACTAGACTGTATTTTTAAAATTAATTTAGTATGACATTTTGACTTTATTCATAGAATACTATATTTAATTTATTTACTATAACATACTTTGACTTTATGGCTTTATTCATAGACTACTATAATTGTTAAATTTTTTTATAAAATACATTGACTTTATGACTATTCATGGAATATGATACTATATTTTTTAAATTAATTTATTATAAGATATTTGACACACTACACTTTGCTTCTCTTTCAAATCCTCCCTTAAATAGATTATTATTATTATTATTATTATTATAATAAATAGACTATTAAGATTGATTACAAATAAAATCAAGATCACAAGTTCAAGTTCCAACCAAGTAAAATTTAATGTCTACAGAATCCTGAACACAAACAAACATGTGAGAAACTCATTTCAGTCAGAGACACATCTCCATGGCAACACACTTACTGGACATTATGTTGAAATCATTGTTTTGTTGATTCTCTATCTGCAAAAATTACAAAAATCAGAAACCTGGGAAATAGAAATGACCTTATATATGTCGTACATCCTCTTCCCCTTGACAAACTAAAATGATGCATTTAATATCGCTCCCCAAGAGTAACGCTTCTCAGTGTGCCTGCACTTCTCTCTGCAGGCCAGCAGGGGGCAGAACATCTCGTGCTGCAGCCTGGCTGCCAAAACACATTTACAAGCAACACCAGCAACACTTGGGAAAAGCAGCAAACCTCAGAATGATGCTGGCTACCTATTAATGTGTCTTAAAGGGACACAAACCTTTAACCGGTTTAACAGCCTCTGGCAGCTATGTGGTGTCCCCCCCCCCTCCCTCCCCCACACTTTGCTTTACATGCAAAAACTACATACTGTATTACTACATCTTCAAAAACCTTCAAAGCCACAATAAAACACATGAATTCATAAACACGGCCTCAGCAAGAACACAGGGTACATAATGCAGACCGTCTATTATACAGGGTTATTCTAGTTTCGTTAAAATGTCTAAATAAATACAAATTAATTCATCTTTTGATGTATTTTACGACTGAAACAACGGTTTCGCTTAGGAGTTCAAAAGTGTCGCAAAGAAAACCTCGAGGAACATTTGTGCAAATCTAAGTGACGCAGTTATTTCATTTGTAAGATATAAAACATTTCAGAACGTCGTCATAAAACTGTCCTGTCATCCCATTGGCGAAATTAAACAATGTGGTTTTAACCTCTTAGCTTGCGAGCTTCAGAATTAAAATGTCGTACGACTCGGGGCCGATCACAGACCCAATAATCAGACGAAAATCAAACGCTGTAAAATAAAAAACACAAAACTGATTCATAGATTTTTCACCCTTTCAGCTCAAGATTTCCAATTTCCTTCCTGATAAAAAGATAAAAGAGTTTAAGCGAATATAATAAGTAATGCTGACGCGAAACATCTGGCGCCCAGTGAGGAATGTTCAACATACATACGACGACTTCAGTCCCGAGTTACACGACTCATAAACTAACCGGAGATTCTAGTTTTGAACATTTTAATCCGTTTGTATGTTCATTTCGTACGCCTGCAGGTCGGGAAGAACGACTCGGATACACGATGAGATGTAATGTCATCGTTAGCCCCGTTTGTACGATGAAGTGCGTCGACGGGCTGCAAACACACGATGAAGATGGAGCGGGATCAGGGCTCGGCGGAGGGGATGACGGCAGGTTGGTGGACGCGTTAAAGTTTAAAGCACGTCGAGACCTTTAACTTTATAAGCAACTAAACTTCTCTAAAATTATCAAAAAGGGGCGAAATTGAATAAAAAAACACAACATATGGCGATTAGCTGTCTCGAGGTGACGACACGACGAGCTGTGATCAGGAGATAACGGACCTTAGAACGCACAAACACCCTGATCTGTCGTTCATCTTCAAATGTAATTCTCATACAAAAACTTCAACACATTTTCTTTAACATTCAACAAACACTGAAAGAAATCTTGAATCAGATGAAACAGACGGACACAGACGGACAATACTTCTCTGGTACGAGGTGAACATGAAATGTGAAGTCCACACTGCGATGATCGGTGCAAGTGTTGAGCATTACAGCGAGAAATCTAGATCTGTGCAAAGAAAAACAATCAAACGTGCCGGCGCGACGTGCAGCGGTGCGATGAAGGCAACGGAAAGCTAAAAAGGAGGAAAGTCGGCGTGCGGCTGAAGGACTCGTGTCGCACGATGAGGCAACTGAACATCTCTGTTGGCGTCTCCACAAAAACACAGCCGAACAAAGACGCTCGTCGCCGCACGTGTTGAGACAGATGTACTGCGATGTTGTTACACAGCTGATGAAGCGCCGCGAGGATCCGGCTATTTGAAACGATATTGCTCGTCACGGACCACGTGAGCCGCTGCAGAGACGTTGCCGGGGTTACTGGAGTGTGTGAGAAGTTTCATCAGAACGTCCGTCTCTACTTTTGAGGCTTTGCAACAAGTAACTTCCAAAGTGAACTTCTTTAAAACTGAAGCTCTTTTTCTTCCCGTCACGTCTTCTCCGATTATCTAAACATTCAAAAGTTCATTCACCCCTTAAAACGTCAACACGCCACGCCACGCCACGCCACGCCACGCCACGCCACGGGGAACAAAACACAAAAGGAAAAACAAGTAATCATCAACTTGAGAGCTAACATAGCTTATAATCAGTGTAAGGCGAAACAAAAAGAGAACGAGTAATGAGTTGGTGAATTTAGGAGCGTGCTGACAACATACTGCGTGTGTTTATCACTTAGTGGACCAAAGTCCTGCGGTCCAGACCTTCCTGGTGGGGGGGACCCTCTGCACTCCTGCACGGCCGGAGTTCTAGGTTAGCATCTAAGAGGACGAGCGTTACACTCTGAAGCTCTCTCCTTTGCCGTCGATGTGGCGCAGACGCAGGTAGACGTCCGTGCCGATGCCCTGCATAGACTGTACGGACAGGGAGCCCCCCAGGTACTCGGCGTAGGCTCTGGATGTGGGCAAGCCGAAACCAAACCTGCAGAACACAAAGAAGAGACGGTGAGGTCGAAGACGATCTGCCGTCTGTAAAGCATGAAGCTGAATGTCGGCGTACATGAAGTGTGAAGCTCCGCCTGCAGCAAAGACTTCATCTCTGGCAGCATCGGAGCTAAATGTGCACGCGGCTACAATCAGAGGACAGCTGAATAGACATGACGTTCATGGGAGGGTCGCTAGAAGGAAGCCTCTGCTCTCAAGAAAGAACAGAGCGGCCCGTTTCAACTTGTCCAGAGAGCACTTGGACAAACCAGAGGCCTTCTGGAGGTCCATTCCCTGGACAGACGAGTCCAAGATAGAATTATTTGGTCACAATCAAAACCGCTATGTTTGGAGGAAAGCCAACACTGCACACCAAGAAAAGAACCTCCTCCCAACAGTGAAGCATGTGAAGGTCTGGGGCTGTGCCACAAGACAACGACCCAAAGCCAAACTACCAAAGAGTGGCTTAAAGGAAAGGAACATCTGGTACCATTTCCTCGACAGCTGTAAGTACTAAACTAGGACGTCCTGTCCTTCAGATTCTCACCCATGCATGGGGTTGGACTGGTTCCCACTGTTGGTAATGTTGTTGAAGAGGTTGTTGCTCATGCGGGGGTCCTGTGCGCTCTCCTCAGCCGTGCTGAAGTGGTAGTCCATCACCTTGTCTATTATAGTGTGAGGTATGCCGCCACCACGGTCAGAGATCCTTCAAGGGAAAGGAAAAGGTTACCTTTGACAGGAGAATAAGGTGTTGGTGAACATTAAAGCAGGTAAACAGATAAATCGTTTGCATTATGTCCGCTTTAAAACACCAGCTGCGTCTCTTTGTACTTCACTTATAGTTCAGTGTTGGATCTGCAGTCTTTCTTTTTAAACCACAAGCAAAGGAACAAACATTTCGCCGCTCACCTGATGACAAAATCAATGTCGTTATTGGCAATGGTGACGACCACATCAGGCACGTTGTACGGCGTGTCCAGGTGGCTCTCCATGGTGGCCCTGAAGAGACAGAGACTCGTGTCAGACGGCTTTATTAAGATGATACAGATGTTAGAAATAAAGACGTGAACAACGTGTACAGTATGTGCGAGTGGTAAAGTCACCTCATGGCGTTCTTGAGGAGCTCGGGCAGGATGTAGTCCAGAGGCAGCGGGATGAAGGGGAAGCGAGCGGCTACGTGTCCGTTGATCCGCACTCTGGGCGAGTTACCGTACTGGTGCTCACACAGACGCCTGGTGGACACGAGGAGGGTTAATGAGCACCCTCGTCACATCCCAACTTACTGTATTAGCATGCTAACATTAGCATACACCCCCCAGGTCCTTAAATAAACTTTATTTGTACACAAATTGAGCCTCAGGGACGAATTTCATGACATTCCATCAAATTGTATACAAATAACAAATTGTTATACAAATGTCTTGTAACTTGAAACGTGTTCTGAACTCGGTACAAATCACAGACTCTAAAGAGGTCGTCTGATTAGATCACAGAAGGCAAACAAGGACGATAGCTGCTATCTCGCTCACAGCTCCATGCGCTGAAAGTTGCACGTTCCTGAGAGTTTATCAGCTGACCTCTGACCCCCCTCAGTCAACAGAGCGCTCACACAGAAGCAGAAAGTCATGTAAAGGTGATAAATAAACACTCACCTGGCAAAGTCCACCCACTTCTCGATGATTTTCTTCGGGGAGAGACGTCTGCAGATCATCCCGACAAAATCAGCCTGAAACAAGAAACAGAACGATGTTTCAGCGTTTACTCAAATCAAATAAAGGAACTGAATTTATTCCTCGTATATGTATGTCCCGTGTCAAAGATTGAAGTCTGTGAGCTTTGAGAGCCACAGACGAGGTGGACAGACACACACACACACACACACACACACACACACACACACAGACATACGTTGTCTTCGTGGAGGGCGAGATGGTGCGTCGCCAACATTCGGATTCCCAGTCGAGAGCACAGCGTTGTGTCCAGGAAGCTGCGCAGGATCATCTCATCCTGCAGCAGAAGTAAGAGATTCCAGATGTTCACAGGTATCGTGCACATTGATGCTGTGCAACAGGCTGCATGAGAGCTCTGCTTGAGTGCAACTGTTATTTGTAATCTTTCGTGTTTCATGTGCCGCTCTACATCATCCATCATGATCCCTCCTGCAGCGCCCCGAGCGTTGGAGGAGCGGCTCTTACCGGCATGTGTCTGCGACACTCCCTGAAGCCCTGGGCCAACATGGTGACCACGTCTTTGTGGTCGTCCAGCAGCTGCTGCACCAGCTTACAGAAACGAGCCTCCACGTCCTGATCCTTGATCTGGAAATACAAACGGCATCGTTCCAATCCTTTCAAACGTGACGTTTAAAAAGCTCAACTTTAGAAACCTGTTAGTTACTTTTGGGCGTTTTAATGTGACGTTAATGCAAACTCAGCACGTCCTACACGGAGGTTCCTCTTTCCTGGCTTTCAATATGAAGAACCTGCAGAAAGTCTCCATAACAATTACTATAAAACTGTCAAGTAGAAGCAACTAGATCAAATTAAAAGACTGTTTGTATAGTGGTGATACGAGTGCTGAGGCATTATGCATATTAATAACACGTGGTTATCTCGTCTGTGGTTCTTCATCAAGCTAAAGCATCACGATGCAGCGATGCAAAACGTAAGAACACCCAAGAGGGTGCACACGTTCACATGCATGTGAGGTTTGTTCTGTTTTTACTGAGCGTTGTCAGAAGACACTGATGAGCCTCAAGGCAGGAACATATGGGCGCCTATATTTCTCACAGAACAGAGATCATGTTCAGCAGGTCTGACGTGTACCAACACAGCAACAAATGGACACACGTTATTGTGAGTTAAAAACAGAGCCGAGGTTTAGGCTGTGCACCGTCAACCATGACATAACTGAAGAGCAGTCGGGCTGACTCACATTCCTCTCTGTGCAGGTTTACTGAAGCTCCGTCCCGAACACTCAACTAAGAGCGCACAAACTATTCATCTTTTCCAAATACAGATGTTTAATGCATTCATGAACTTTCCTTATTACTTTAAATCACAACATTGTAGATAGATGTTCACGTCATGTTTAACACAATATGTAATTCTGCAGCTGTACTAATGTTGTAGGTAAGCACGGCGACATGCAGGCGGGTTCACTGAGCGATGAGCAGATCGTGGAACCTTTACATGGAGGCAGATCAAAAGGTTTTAACAAATGTTCGCACTTCCTGTTTATAAGTTAAACCGCTCCCTGAGAAAAGAAGACGTTGAACTTATGACCGTGTGTGTGTGTGTGTGTGTGTGTGTGTGTGTGTGTGTGTGTGTGTGTGTCACTCACCAGGGGAAAGTCAATGAGCATGTGGTAGGCTCTGATATACAGTTCATGCTGCAAGAGAAGACAAGAGAGGTGGAGGCAGCCGTTAGATTGATTGTCTGTGACCGTGCATCACACTGGCCCGTATCAGAGTATTTCCGGAAGCTTCTACGAGTTACTCAGAGCTGGAAATCAGCACCGGCCACCGGGGGATAAAATATACAAGAGTTGCTTCAAAATCACCAGCCAGAAAAACAAGCCATAACAGTTCATCTCCAGCCCTGCAGTGACTCCTCCCTAGAAAACAAGCTTTGCTCCTCAATTAAAGTCAAGTTCAAAAGACTTTATCAAACCGGTGTATCCGTTAAAAATCTAAATCTGCGTCAAGTGTTGTTTTCCTTTTGATAGAAAAGCTGATAAAGCCCCTCTGACCTACATTACAGCGAGTGGCGGACAAAAGGAGCTGCGCTTTGTGTAATCTGCACGGAGGAGCTCCAGATATTGAGGAATCTAGGTGAAAGTTCATCAGCAGCAAGACGTGCAGAGACGGCAGGAGAACAGTGTTCCCACGCACACACACACTAACCACTAACTCTCCCCGATCCCTGCTCATCGAGACTTTGATTTCATGTCATTTGTGAATGTACGTGCGGATAATTCTATGGGTTTAATGAGACGTGTGTGTGTGGGGGAGGCTTGTGCCCCCACCTCCTCCGTACCAAAGGAATTCTGTTTGTCCCAAAAAGCATTTGAACTCGACAGCAACGAGTCTTTCCTGTATCGTTCGGACCCTGTGATTAGTGGACGACCTGCTCCCCCTCCTGAGCCTCTTCCTAAGTGCTCGCTGTGTCTGCTGCATGGCCAACGCAGCCTTTGCTTCATGTACAGCTCCAACACCAGGAGCGGAGCTGTGTGTGTGTGTGTGTGTGTGTGTTAAAGCATTGTGTTCTTACCACTTGCAGAATGGTGGGGTTGCAACCAATGATGAAGGGCAAACTGCGGAAGCCCTTTATGCGATGGGCAATTCGTACAGGCAGCTCCTTGTGTAGGTACTTGGCACTGCTCTGAAATCACACACACACACACACACACACACGAGTGAAAAGTGAGCGGAGAGTCTCAGAGATCAATGAGCTTCTCATTAAAAGTACATTTGGTTGAAATATTCACCAAGACGTGGTGTCCATCAGGAGACTTCCCAGAATACAACAGGGTTGCTAGGGTCAGTCGCACTGAGGCCTGGGGAGACATTAACACGTACAATCACATATAAATTCAGAGTGTCACGTGACACGGTGGGACCGGTGAACAACACGCATTCAGAAATAACTGGGGATCGATATCCTGCTATGACAATATGAAAAGATTTGCTCAAGGGCTTCTGAGCAGAAGTGGAAAGCAGGAGCGCACAATGTGAATCTGACCTGATTGTGACTCTAGAGGAAAGAAATCCACCCAACAAGGTCACTGCAATCTTACTTTTTATGCCTTATTATCCCTTTAACAGTCCTGTGACCCCCGAGAGACCCATGTTGGGAACAGCAGCAACAGATTAATGTGTCACTACAAGTCACAAGACAAAATGTGCAGCTGACGACAACCAGCCAGACTTTGTGGTCTTTCAGACATGCACACTATTACTCTGAGCAACTACATTTTGCTGAAGGGGGAGGGGGGGGGGGGTTGTATTGTGTGGTGGACCTCTAGTCTGCAGGTATTGTTGGAAAAGAGCCATCTATTTTTACTGTATTATTATTTGACAGTATGTCCTTTAATAGAAACACAAGTGTTGCAACAAGCTGTGTCTACGTGACCTCCATCGCTGAAACTGAACACCAAATGACGGGTTTGTATGGAGTGCTGTTCTGGTCCAGTCAACACCAGGCAGACAGTAAATCATTGGGGGGGGGAGACAAGAGTTTTTCTTTTTACTGTTACTTTGTCCGAGAGTGAAGAATGTCAGATCGCCAGACACAATGTTCTCTTGAAGAACCATGATGATGCGTTCATTCCTCAGTGGAAAATCCGTCATATAGCTGTTCGAGCTAACGTAACGGGCGTAGCGACTTTGTGTTATTAAAAATATGTATTTTTAACGGCCAGCCTAATGTTTTTAATATCATAAAAACAAATCAAAGTGGTTACTTATGTTTTTACCTTTACAGCTTCCATGTCTCTTTATTTAAAATAAAGAAATAACTTCATACATTAATCACGGGTATTTTATTAATTATTATTTCTCCAAGTTGGAGAAAGAAGTCCATGTCCATCCATAGGTGTGTAAAGAGGGTTCATCCCTCATCTCTTAGTGAGATAGCTTTAAAACGCGAACACGGATCGGTTATCCAAGAAACAAAAAGGAGAAACATTACATTTACTTGACTTTCAAGTGTCAGTGAACGCAGCGCAAACCTTGCTAACAGCTAGCATTACTCCCGAGCTACAGCTAGCTCCCTCCCTCGTTGTCTCTGTAGTAGACTCTGGTTCACAACAGTGCACCGGCGAATAAAGTCACATCCTCACCTTTTCTGCGGAGAAGTCAATGGCGGACTGGTTGTAAAACGACGTGACAGTCTTCGACCTCTCCCTCGCCATCTCTGAGAAGCCCTGCATGGAGGACGTGGAGCGGAACCTGCGGCTCTCGGTGCCGGACATCGGCAGCACTGTTTTGGTGAGCGGGGCCAGCAGGAGGCTGCCGAGCCTCGGCCCGGCTCTGCAGGTAGCACCGCTCAGCATCTCCACCGCTATACCCGCCAGTCCCGGACGCATGTTGGAGACGTGTGTGTGTGTGTGTGTGTGTGTGTGTGTGAACAGAGCTGCTCCCGTACTAGCACTTAATTATAAGGGGGTTGCTACGAGGCCATTAGGGTCGCGTCGTAATGGTGCACAAAGGCACGTATCTGAATACAGTAGAGAGGGTACAGAAAGGGCTTTGTGCGCATTGGCCAGTAGGGGAGAGATGTGCAGCTACGACATGACAGCTAAACCAATCAGTCTGACAGGGGCGGAGCAAACCCCCCCACAATCCTGACACAGGATGGCAACATTAGCAAATATCCATCCGAGGCTTTTTACTACGACTGAGAGGAACTTAAAGTACACGATTAAAATCATTATCCGAACACGAGATGTAAATATTGTCCTGAAGTAGACTTACATATAGTTGTTTTATGATTTATTTGTATATGCTGCATCTTTTAAGAAACATAACTACATACAAAAACAGAATTATGTCACATAGCAACAAGAGAAATGAAGAACACATTGCTTTCCTTCAAATCTGTTAATTGTTCTGACAGATCGTCAACATAAAAGTCATTTTCCCAAACAAACCATGAAGAAAGTGTGTTTAAAAATACAGTTCTTGTTCACAAATACCAACACACACACACGGGCATCATCATATCAAAACAGCTGACGTCCATTCCTGAGTGGCTCACTCAGCAGGACTCTTCTCTCTTCCACACGATCACCATGTTCTTGTCACTGAGGGCCACCAGGTAGTGGAGCTCAGGGTCCATCGCCACACTGTTGATGGAGGGGCCCTCCACCTGGCCGAGGCCCTTCCTTTCCGGGGTCGGCCACTCCAACACCTGCCGGAGGGAGGAGGAGGAGTTTCATTGGATATTGGGACTCGATGTTGTAACACATGTACTTTGTGCTTTTATGATCATTTGTGGATAAAAGATTCATTTTCATGGTGAAATTATTAAATGAACTAAAATGAAAAGTTTCTTTCTGCACACTGTGTGTGTGTGTGTGTGTGTGTGTGTGTGTGTGTGTGTGTGTGTGTGTGTGTGTGTGTACCTCAGTGGGCAGGATGGGTCTCCCAGTCTGGAAACTGTTTTTCTGCAGGTTGGTGACGTGGTATGTCCACAGCCTGCCTTTGTCATCACCACACACTATGTAGGCTTGACCTAAAGAGAGAACACACACACACACACACACACACACACACACACACACACACACACACACACACACACACACACACACACACACACACACACACACACACACACACACACACACAGTAAAACAAACCGTCTAAACTATGCGATGTCAGAATCAGCATTCCTACCCTGCCTGTAGTTAATATCTGAAGAGCTGCCGTTAACAGGCGTGGTTGGTATTATTATGACTTCAGGGCTTCAGTCGACTGTTATCAGAGTAAGCCGTTAGAAGCTCGGTGAACATCCTCGCCACCAGCTTATCCAGCCTCGAGGAGACCTATGTCTTTAGGCCTGGACTCTTGTGGTGGAATTAAACTAAACTAAATAAAGACACTAAGGTTAAAGAAGTGAGCTCTCTGCAGGAACGGAACAACAAAAGTGTGAAACGGTCTGTCGGGACGTTGGAACAGTCTGCAATGAACAGACTATATAGTGACCAAGCAGGCGGCCATGTTTACAGACTGCCACTGCACACATCCGGCTGATACCAGACACACAAGAATGCCACGGTAACCTGTCTCTGTAAGTAGGACATGGACAAACAATGACACTCTTCAACCGGAGAGCTGGACGAGACACACCTGCTTCTATCGGGTTCTCTGTTCTGACTCCATTTATAGAACATGATCAGAAAGTTGTTGCTTTTTTGTGCCGTGATAAAAGAAATAATGCAGCGGTTCTCATCACATGACTTGAAACTTACCCGGACAGGTGTTGAGAGCCAGGTAGGGAATCTCAGTGTTGGCCCACTGCAGCTCAGCCAGAACCACAGCACTCACGGTCCTGTCCTTCCTGTCGGGCCGCTGAGCTTTCGTCCGGCTCCAGCTCCACAAGTAAATGCAACCGTGCATGTAGTTCTTGGAGGCTAGAGGAGCATAGTGACAGAAGTGCAGAAGGGAACATTGAAGCGTGTTGACTGTTTGGTGAACACTGATGGTTAGATGTACTAATGTCAAAACTATAGCGCCATCAAGTGGCGGACTAAAGTAAGAACTAGTGAGGATATTTGTTTACCAGTTTCCATATTTAGCGTTAGGAAATTAAAGACAGTGCTGCCTCGTCCTCTCATATCTGCCTTTGACTTGTTTGGTGTCCGCAGTCCACGGCTTAAAATCCTTATTAACTCCAGAGTAACTCAATATCACGATCTGTTATAGACGATGAATAAAAAGAGCCTCACTTACCCACTATGTCATCCGTAAGAAAGCTCATGCCATCAATGGTGTGGTAGTCATGGTCTTTGTCTTCATTCTTATATATGGGGAAGGTTATCTCCATCTCCTTAGACCTACTGAGGAAACACACACACACACACACACACACACACTATGTTACTGGCTGCTCCACATGTAGGATTTTATAAAAGTAGTCTTCTGAGTCAGGCACCAACATGTACGACTGCAGCATATGTTATGTGGTGCATGTATGAGGGGGACTTAATTAAAGTCTGTTTGTCTGGAACAAATCTCTAGAGAAAAGATAAAAGCACACACACACACACACACACACACACACACACACACACACACACACACACACACACACACACACACACACACACACACACACACACACACACACACACACACACACACACACACACACACACACACACAAACCTCTTTGTGGTGTTGTTTGTGCCGAGTTGTGTGTTGTAGCAGTGCAGGCCGTCCTCACAGGCAGTCAGCAGGTTTGAGCTGGGGGAAATTGGGGGGAGGCAGATGTGTAGAGGGGTGGTGCTGATCTCCAACACCAGCAGCTGACTGCAGGGACAAACAGGGCAGAAACATCTCAACATCACAGCCTGAACCTCCACACGACCCTGCAGGACCGTACAACGACATTACTAAAACTCAAAAGTTCTAACCATTATATATATAAATATAATATATAATATATAAATATAATATATATATAGATATATAGTATATATATATATTATTAATATAATATATATATTATATATTATATATATATAATATATAATATATAATATATAATATAATATATATATAATATATATATATATTATATATATATTATATATATATATATATATATATATAATAATATTATATATATATATATATATATATATATATATATAATATATATAATATCGACTATCTCCTATCTCTCTCTCTCCTCTCTCTCTCTCTCTCGCTCTCTCTCTTCTACTATATATAATCTATATACTATCTATATATCATCTCTATATATCTCCTCCTCTATATATCTATATATATATATTATATATATATATATATATATAATATACTATAATTATATAATATTATATACATATATATATCTTTAGACCAAGTATAAATACTCACACAACTTTGAAGTTGTACTGGCTGTCCACTCCCCCGATGTCCCACATCACAATCTTCTTATCGTAAGATCCCGCTGCAAGAGAAAAGGTGAACGGGGTGAGTGACATCGTGAAGTTGCATTCAAGTACACAAGGTCTAAAATTCATACTACTTGTTTTAATCTATAAGAAGTCCCAGCGACTCACTGAGGAGGAAGTTCCCCTGCTGGTGGTTGAAGCGGAGGACAGAAAGCGCCTTGCGGCTGGCTCTGAACTCCCCGTAGGCCACGTTGTTTCTGGGGTGGATCAGTTTGACAAGTCCTCTCTTCCCTCCAGCTGCCAGAACGCTGCAGTGTTGAGCCGAAGCCCCGCCTCCCCTGGACATCAACACCGTGGACCAAGCCAGGGAGAAGAACTCCTGTCGTGGGGAAGCAAAGATACAAACATCAGGATTATGTAATCAAGCAGAGACAAAAACCAATACTGACAATTGCAATAAGAAACCTTAAATCAATATATGAAGCGAGCTGATGTCTGCAAGATGCACGCTAGCTGCTGTACGTAAAAAGGTAATAATCATAAAGGGCTGGGCAATATACCTGCCAAGTATTAAGTACTGTTTCTGGAGATATGTGAAGGACACACACAGAGACTCCTTACACTATAGTTATATGTTATTACAGATTAATGGAGCAAACCTCTCCAGGAACTTTGTACTTCTTCATCACCATCCCGGTTTCACAGTCAATCACACAGACAGAGTCTCCACCACAGGTAGCAACCAAGCGGCCTCCTCCTCCGCCTGTTAATACAGGAAGAGACATTGAGTTTGTCTTTCTGATGCACGGGGTTATAGCAACGCTTTACAGATTTAAAGCCTCATTTTGATCATTTAAGCCTTAAGCCCTGATGAATGTGGGGATCTGTTGAACCGTACCAGTGGAATCTGGCAGCGGCTGGAAAGCACAGGCCCACAGCTGCGTGGAGAAGTCCTCCGAGCTGTCCTGTTTACTGTGGCACTGGAGGACGTGGAGCGGCTTCAGACTCACTGGCTGCCGGAGGAAGGAAACATGGACGAGAAGGAAGGCGGAGAGGGAAGAAGAAGGGACTTTAATGACATGAGAAGCTGGGGTCGCTCTGAGCCAATAACAACATTTAGACCAGTAACAGATCAGATGTAACACCATGTGTGTTATATATATTATATATTATATATATATATATATATACTCTGCAGATCAGCTCCGTCCTACAATCTTTCACGGCCTCCAGAACAACACGGGGCTCGTGCGTACGTTACCTTCGTCTGGCTGCAGCTCTTCATCGTGGACAGCGTGTCCGTGTCTCTCTGCAGCTCTTTTCTCTTCCTCTGTTTTATCTGAGCTCCATCATCCTCTTGCTGCACTTTCGAACCTCTCCTGGGCGTCTCCGCCCTCACCTGTCCTCTGGTGGGGGTGGAGGGAGGCTGACTTGTCTTGCGGGGGCTCACCCGGGGGGTGCAGGTCTGGGTCAGCGTCTGAAGTTTGCGGCTAAGACCGGATTTGCGAGGACTGGCTTCGGCTGGAGATGCTGGCAGATCTGCGCACAATTTCTTGTGAGGCGTCAGACTCCTCAAGTCTACTGCTGCACTTTGTTTCCTCTTGGTGGGGGTTGAGACTTCCTGAGAAAAGCAAACGCAACCAAGAACTATTCATTTACACATCCTGACCACATTACCCACCACTACTACTACTGGTCTCAGAACCAACATCCAGAATATAACCATATACAATATAAGAAGGTCTCCCTTCACAAGCTTACACTCTTCTCTTTGGTGTCAGGGGACTCCGTGCTCTCCGGTTCTTCCTGTGGTTCAGTCAGAGAGCACAGAAACTCTTTAGCCATAATCTCCACCTACGAACAAAAAGGACACAAAGAGACAGTTACTGAAAATGACCGGAGGCCAAACACAAGAGGAAGTCTCCAACATCCTGAACGTACCTTCCATTTGGTGAAGTCACTGACTGAACTGGGTCCAAATCGAACCTGCTGACGGGCCGTGTTGACAAAGTCTTTCCTCAAGGTTGACAATTTCTCTTCCGTGATGGGATCTGGGAGATGGAAGCTCTTCTCCCAAATGGCAATTATCTAAAATAACAACATTCAGTTGGTACACTGACAGCAGCAACAGCTTATGCAGAAATATTTCCCTTTGAGCTCAGTTCTCACCCTGGTCCTCAAGTTCTCGCTGTAGACGAAGCGCAGATGGTTGGCAGTCGTGCTGACGTCTTTACCGTTGTAAATCCTCAGTTTGGGCAACAACACCATCAGTTTGTAATTATCACTCACCTGAGGAAGTTAATAAATT
This sequence comes from Cottoperca gobio, assembly GCF_900634415.1. Classification (NCBI taxonomy): domain Eukaryota; kingdom Metazoa; phylum Chordata; class Actinopteri; order Perciformes; family Bovichtidae; genus Cottoperca; species Cottoperca gobio. The sequence goes on along the minus strand of NC_041368.1, from coordinate 22,184,123 downwards.
AATAATTAAATCCAACACACAGTGATGTCATTTTATTTTGAAAGGACTCCGGTTGCTATGACTCCAAAAAGTTCTGCTCCAGAATTACCAAAAGGAACCCCCCCCCAAAACTCACAGTGATATAAAGATTGTCCTCCAACTTGAGCTCTTCCAGATTGCTCAGAGACTCCAGAGTCGTAACATCCTCCATCTGGTTGTCGCTGAGGTCCAGGTGTTGAAGCGCAGGCAGCGCCAGGTCCTTAGGAAACTCCTCCAGTCGGTTCCCGGACAGATCCCAGCGCTCCAGGGACTGGAGACGGGACAGCAGCCTGACCGGCAAGTCCTTGTGCTTCAGTGTCAGCTTAGATAGACTGAATATCAGAGAGCTTCAAGTCAGTGTTTCCACAAAGCAGGAAATCAAACTAGATGTGTAGGTATTAGTTACTACAGCTCTGCTTTCACTGGGACTCCTCAACCGTGTGCGTCTTGCTGCACATGGGGGGTCACCAGTTTAAATAGTGCAACTTTAACTACAAGTCAGGTTGTCAACAAAAATAAAAGCATGCTTACTTCAGTGTCTTGATTTGCTCCAGCTTGCTGGTTTTTGGAGAACCTTTCTCCAGCAAAAGCTTCTCTGTTATTTTCTCCATTGATTATCTGCAGAAACAAGAAACAAGTGTAGAGCAAAGATTAAAGAGATAATTGTTTCAGTGTGTCTATTACACCTCTGACCACACCCAGCGTCACCGAGGGTCCAGATGTTCTGCTGCACCTTTAAACACAGCCGGGTGTACTGACCACACCCAGAGTACTCAGTATGGAAACAAGGAGCAAAGGAGCCGAAAGTACAAATGCAAATGTGACTGAGACAAAGAGGCCGAGCTTTAAACATAGACAAATAATGTCTGTAGGTTATTGTGACGGTAACTAAGCCTCACAACCATTTGTATTTGTTATTGATCCACCTAGTCACACATATGTGGATAGTACGTTCTTACCATTTGTTGTATTATTCCTCATTGTATTGTTCTTTTAAAATATGCTCTGAACTTTTCTACTTTCTCAAATTATTGTATTTGTTATTTCTCGTTTTGCAGCCTCTTTCAATCAAAACGACTTCTTGTATAATATACTTGTTCTGAAATGTGATAGTTTTCCTTTATACTAGCATTGCATTGTGCATTGCATTGTGCATTGCATTGTCTCTTATGCCTGATGTTATTGTTTACAGGTAACTTACCTGCGACAATAACAAAACAACAACACAAGTTTCAGCCTCAACTGTAGCTTCTGTACCTCGAACAACACTAACGTTAGCTTGATTTAGTTTAAACTTTATCTTTGAAATATGACTTTAGGTTAAACCATGATACATTTGTTAAGGATCATTTTATTCGACAACAGCTCGCCACGTTGGAAGCACCGACTGCTATATATTTACATTTAGTCTATTACGAGGCAACAAACCATTTATATTTTAGTTTTAGAGTACTTCCCAATCGTTTATCTTCCTTACGCAAACTTTGGGTTAGAGACTTTTGATATATGGATAAAATTACTTACCTTCTTCAGCAACTTCAGTTAGTGAACGAAACCGAGTTTTCCCGGGGAAACACTACGTACTTCCGGTGGGCGTGGCTTAGATGGACGCAACTTTATTTTGCCCTGAGTAGAGCCTGACAGACAGAATGTAAGTAAGTGTAATATAAAGTAAAAGTCCTGCATTCAAAATATTACTTAGGTAAAATAACATAAGTATAAGCATAAAAATATGCATTTATTGTATGTAAGGTATGACATACTAATAAAGTGTATTATTATTATTCATATTATAATATTTCTTTTATTTTTAATAATGTATTTATTTCTGTGAATGGTTCTTCTGTATTTGTATTGATGACACTGTATGTATGTATGTATGTATGTATGTATGTATGTATGTATGTATGTATGTATGTATGTATGTATGTATATATGTATGTATGTATGTATGTATGTATGTATGTATGTATGTATGTATGTATGTATGTATGTATGTATGTATGTATGTATGTAGTTATAGTTAGCTTTATAAATTAAAATGTATTATTATTATTATATACTATGCATGTGTTTATGTATATAATGTGTATGTGAAATAAACAAAGGAAAAAAACGTTTGAATTAATCCTCTAAAATCTAAATAATATTCATACAGTGCGGTGAAATAATACACCACATCTTTCGTTAGGTGGCGATGTTTATCTATTTTAGCAGGTACGTCACCTACATACCAACGAAGAAGAAGATGCAGGATGATGGCTCCTGCTCCTGACAGCAGTGACGGCGTTACTTCATGTGCTTGTAAAGGCATCCGGCGGTGTCTCAAGTGTGAAAACGTAAAGGAAAAAGGAGAATTGGAGGCAAATGAACCAAAGGTGAATGTATCTGACAGAAATATGTATTTTAACGTGTTTTATCAGCAGGAAACGGACGCAGCCGTTGCTTGCGCCACTCAAAAAATAGCTACGGATGCCCTCACAGGACATTCCATCCTCTATCAAAACACAGTTTCTCGTTATTGCAAGATACTGTAACTATGTTTGTTACAGTATTATAGTTATTACGATATAGTAACATATCTGGTTAACTACCAGTATTTCTCATTATAACAAGATACATTGTTATGTCTTTTCTACACTTATCCAGTGTATTGGAAAAGTGTAATTTGAGGTACTTTACGTGAGTGTTTCCATGTTATGCTACTTTATACTTCTACTCCACTACATGTCAGAGGGAAACTTTTTACTCCATCTCATTTATTTCATATTTTTAGTTAGTTTGCATATTCTGATTATTAATACAAAATATAAATCAACTAAAACATTATAATGTATTATTATAGATTAAGCTAACCGGCAGTAAAGTAAATAAAATAAGCTCTATCTCTGCAGAAACATTCAAATTAACACATTATTTAATCATACTTATAATACAATACAATAATGTATATTATTCTGAAATGGGACATTCTGCAGTACTGAGACTTTTACTTGTAACAGTATTTGTACACTGCGGTAATATTACTTTTACTTTTTCTTTTTTTAAACCTTTTTTAGGAAATGAGTACTTCCTCCTCCACTGCCATTATCTCTGCTTGACTGTTTGATATTGCACTTCCCGGACAGGAAGTGACTTGTCATGCATATTTCATACTGTAAAATTGTCCTTCATCATCAGAAATGACAATATCAGGAATGCCATATCTTATTAATGTAGTTTGTAGAGTATATCTGACATCTATTTTATTTATTTATGTTATGAAGATTGTGCATCATTTCACCTACGATCCGGAGACAAGGCTAGCCTTCTGCAAAGATGCAGAGGCTGCATCCTTCCCCTTTCCTGGTGTCTTCCTGCGGGAGAACTTCATATCAGAAGAGGAGGAGAAAAAGCTGATAAGCACGATGGACCAGGATGTGTGGAATGATTCCCAGTCTGGTCGAAGGAAACAGGTTATGTCGAACACTTGTACTTTCTGAGCACACGACATGAACATGACCAATTCATTTCTGTTTGCCTGTTTGGTTTCCCAGGGCCATGCTTCCCAGTTGTTACCTGTACCAGTAATGTCTGTACATTATTTTAGCACCCAGCTAACTAACCATCAGTTGGGTGCAAAACAAATTTGGTTCCAGTGTAACTTTTGTTGAGCAAGATGGTCCGTACTTCTACCTCCTCTGATTTTTATACCAGATAAAGCTACAAAACAGCTGATTTTATGCAGATTGTTAGTGTTATATTATTATTGTTGTTGTTTTTATTATATTCTGATGCAATAAATAAAAGTATTTTCTCATATTGTTGCAGGACTTTGGTCCAAAAGTTAACTTCAAGAAAAAGAAAGTGCGTATAAGTGGCTTCAGCGGTCTGCCTGCTTTGAGCCAAAAACTTGTGCTAAGAATGCAGCAAGAGCCGAGTCTAGCAGGCTTTCAGCCGGTGGAGCAGTGCAACCTGGACTACCATCCGCAACGAGGCTCCGCCATCGATCCACATCTAGACGACTCCTGGCTGTGGGGGGAACGCCTGGTCACCATCAACATGTTATCAAACACTACGCTCACTATGTCCCTCCAACAGGGTCTGCCAGAGTTGGGGCTAGCGGAGGAAGTTCACGTGGCTGTGTATCTTCCTCGCAGATCTTTAGTAGTGTTATACGGCGAGGCTCGGCACAGATGGAAACATGCCATTCAAAGGGACGATGTTCAGGAGCGCAGAGTCTGCAGCACCTACAGAGAGCTGTCTGCAGAGTTCCTACCTGGAGGGTGTCAGGCGGAGCTGGGAGCTCAGCTGCTGAACGTTTCTCTGAGCTTCCAAGGAACTCCAATATAGACTCACCTGATGCTGTGGAGGAAGGCTGCACTACCAGAGGGGGGGGTCCAGACTCCTTAGGTGATAAATTCAGATTCAAACGGAAATGACTATCGAATTGATGAGGTTATGTTTTCGGTTTGTTTGTCTGTCTGTCAGCAGGATTACAGAAAAACTACCGGCCCGATTTGTATGAAACTTGTTGGAAGGGTGTGTTAGGGGCCGAGGAAGAAGCCATTACATTTCAGACTGTATCCGAATCACAGTGCTGACACACTAATTATTTTTCACTTATGGAAACAGCCTTGGCGGAGGTCTCCGCTCCCCAAGTGCCCTTCTCGGCCGACCTGCTGTCCTTCTCAAATGTGGTTGTTGTTGTTGTTGACACCACATACAGAAAGAATATTTTAAAAAGCATGTGCTGCACAGAATATACTGGTTACAAGCCTCAAACGCATCTATAATAATTAAATAAAAACTCTCAAACCACAAATGTGAATCAAAATATGTGTCACATGAAACAATCCTAATATCGATTGTCCTTGAATATCTTAACAGGTTTTATTTGATTATGAATGATTGCTAGCCGTGTGTCTGAGGCCCTTTTTATGCAGTTCTGTATTTTTTTTGAGGAATTGGACAAATAGGGCTCAAGACCAGCTGTCTTCAGAAGCTCAATCTGTCTTTTGATAAAAAATAAAACCATGTTCTGCCTTACACACTATGCCTGACCTTTTTTATGTAGCATGTGTACTTACATTTCCTGCCGTGGTGACTGGAGCTGTCACATATTTCATCCCAACACCACACCAGCGTGTCTCTGGTGTGGTGTTCAGCTGTAATGTGAGGGCGTAGCCACGCAGGAGAACTGCTGCCTTCAGCTGATCTGAGCCGCTGCAGCACAGAGAAGCATCATCGTTAGGAAGTAGCTACATGTGAAGGTCATCATCCCCCTTATGTGCGGCCGTCGCTCATGTTTCAACACAAATATCTTCCACCGCTTCTCTTCATCAGAGGTGGAAGTACTCAGATCTTTGATATGTGATGATTCCTCTTTATCCTAGACACTGCTCCTTTTAAGTAAGAGTACTAGAATATTGGCAGCAAAATTAAATTAAAGTATGAAAATGACTGATGATGCAGAATAATGTAAATTATATTATTGGATATAATTATAATGCATTAATGTGTAAGCAACACAATTGTTGCAGCTGGTGAAGTTGGAGATCATTTTATTTACTTTATATAGTGCCAGGTTCCTTGATCCATATAAATACATAATTTTTGTGTTTATATTTTGTATTAATAATCTGAATCTGCAAAGTAGCTAGTCACTAAAGTTGTCAAGTATACAAATGCGTACTCCGTTGCAAGTGAAAGTCCTGTATTAAAAATCTAACTTAAATAAAAGTACAAAAATATATTTAAAATCTTACTAAAGTAAAAGTACAAAAACATATTTAAAATCTTACTAAAGTAAAAGTACAAAAATATATTTAAAATCTAACTAATGTAAAAGTACAAAAATATATTTAAAGTCTTACTAAAGTAAAAATATTTAAAATCTTACTTAAGTAAAAGTACAACAAAATATTTAAAATCTTACTAAAGTAAAAGTACAAAAATATACTTAGTAAAAGCACTCTTTTTTTAATTACTAATTTTAATTACTTTATATAGCCAACTGCTTGGCAGCTTAATCTATATAAAACAGTATTTGTTAGTGATTTATATTTTGTAATATTAATCTGAATGTGTCAACTATCTAGTAACTTAAGCTGTAATCAATGTAGTGGAGTAAAAAATACAAAGTAAAATACTATAACTACAATTACCTCACAATTGTACCCGAGTACACTTGAGTACTTATACATACATAGTACATTTAGTTTAGTATAAACATGAATACTTCCTCCATCCCTGCACACACCTATCCGACACTTATTTTGCCGCATTTTCCTTTGCAGTTGAGCGTGATCATTGGCCGGACCTTTATTTTGAAGGGCTGTGCCGGACATCCTTGTGTGCTCGCGCTGCTCGCGCTGCTGGCTTGCCGTTGGCTTGCCGTTGGCTGGGACTGCTGCACAACCTGTTTGTTGATCGCTCTCTGTGGCTTATTAACACCCGAGTTTATTATAAGCCGGGCTCATTTCTCAGGGGACTTTTAAGTAGCCGTCGCTAAGAAGACATAGCGAGCTGTCTGGCAGCAGACACGACAACATAACGAGTATGTCCTAAGCTTTTATTTGGCGACGGTATTAAACTGAGAAGAGGCTTTTCAAATGTAGCTTGTTAGCTAGCTGCGTCGCGTACGTACAGTGTACACACAGGCTTTTTTGTTCTGCTCTTGAACAGCCTCTGCATGTCAAATTATCACCAGTGTTAATGACAGACAGGGCGCTAAAACAGCGGGTGTTTTGTTAAAAACGTGTCAAGAATAACCCCTGGTTGTCAATCCTTAACCCCCGGTCGCCGACCGAATTAATGGCCGGAAATCCGAGGAGGGGCGCCGGTCTCATCGGCTTGATGAAGGACGCCTTTCAGCCCCACCAGCAGCCTCTCCAGCCTCACCAACCTGCAGTGGTCGATAAGAAAATGGTGGAGAAATGCTGGAAACTCATGGATAAGGTATTGACAAATTGTTATAAACGCAAAACCTGGAACTGAAAATGAGTGACTTGTCAGTTGTTGTGCAGCAAAAAACAAATTCACTTCCCTCTTTTTTTTTTTACATCAGTTTGCGCAAACAGCTGTTTTCTTCTCAACGTTACACCTGAACTTGTATATTAACTAGTTATACACACACGTTTAGCCATGACCTATTGTGAAACTGTCATATTTAATGCATGCATTAGATTTAGTGTCAGAGATCCATATAGAAAGGTGTGTTGGCATTCATTTTAGCATTTAATTGTTTTCTTTATGAGAAAGTTTGGAGTACAGTAGAGTCCCTGGTGCGTGATCTTATTGGGGTCATTTATAGTGAATTAGTCACAGTGAAGTAATCTGTTGATGACTTTGCCATTGTGGAAACAACTGTCAGACGCCCATGGGCTCTGTGGGAGGTCACTGTATGTTTGGTGTTACATTAAAATGTGTGTGTGTGTGTGTGTGTTGTATGGAAAAAGGCTGAGTTTTGTGTATTTATTGCTTGCTGTCATTTCTGTTTATCGTTTCCACAATCTTAACTGAGCAGGAGAGAAGAAAGTAGAGAGGGATGAAGAGACAGGAGTTCACGAGAGATTAATTCAGGAGGAATGGAGTAAAAAGAGAGACAGATATCGAATACGACAGAGTACTTTAGACCATTTGCGTGCCTGTTGTGCGGTGTATTGTGCGAAGAGGTGACTGCTGACTTACACCTGCAGTGCGATGTGTCTTTAGGTCATGTGCCGCTGACTGATCCCTTTTACTGCTGGAGGTTTATAAACTTCAGTCATATGCTTCCACTTAGGATTTGGTGAAAATACAGTATTACTGTAGTGTTTGCGTTGAAGCAGAATTGTTTATGACGATAGATTGTAATCGAAAAGTGAGAAAATGAGTTGTTTTGAGGTTTGTTGAACATACTGATTACTTTGTGTTTTACATTTTTACAAATAGTTGCATATTGATTTCAGAAATATTATCATCGTGCCATCTCAACCTGTTCCATCGTGTGTTAAAAGTGTCATGTTGTAAAGCAGAGCAAACATTAACAAGCTCAGTTTATTTATTAACACCTTCTGTACACGGCTGTGAAACAACTCTGATCCTTCCTCTTTTTACTGCTCAATAGACGAAGAGACCGTCGGTTACAGATCCACCGATTGTGACATTCTGAGCTGATAACGATGTTTAAAATAACAATTTGGTCAAAGCTGATGTTTTTGCTGTTTCCCTTCTATGCCAGGGAAACAAAGACATCTTCAAATTCAATCATACACTTTAATGAACCAACCTTTAATATAGTCTTTCACATGAACCAGATTGTTAAAAGATCATGTGAGATGTGAGACGTAGAGCCGAACTCAACATGTCTTACAAACGGATCTTTCTCCGTGTAATACTCCCACACAGCCAACATCTCCTTTTTAATTTTCATTTGTAAACAAACCACATGTGCACGTGGAACGACGGCACCTGTTACGCTCTTACATCACGCCACAGTCGTGTCAAGCCAGAAGCAGCAGCTGGGTATGTCGGCAAAATACCTAAAACAACATTTAGTGCAAAGTTGATGCGACTGAACAGATAAACATCAGTGCATATTATATGACATGGTAAATGTGAAAGCTCCTGGTTGTTGTTGTTGCTTCTCATCTAACGCCGGCTGCTGAAGCCTCATTAACTCCAGATAATCGGACATGTGTTGGGACAGGAAACACCGTTTCAATGTACACATGGATGCCTGAGAACAGTGACGCTGTCCTTTAATCCAGTCTTTGGGCTTTTTGCGTTTCCTGTCCAGGTGGTGCGTTTGTGCCAGAACCCCAAGGTGGCGTTGAAGAACAGCCCACCTTACATCCTGGACCTGCTGCCGGACACGTACCAGCACCTGCGCACCGTTCTGTCCCGATACGAGGGCAAAATAGAGATCCTTGGGGAGAACGAGTATTTCCGCGTGGTCATGGAGAACCTGACCAACAAGACGAAGCAGACCATGAGCCTTTTTAAGGAGGCCAAGGAGAGGATGTATGAGGAGAACTCTCAGCCCAGGTAGGCGTACACCCTGAACACACGTCGGTCATCCCTGTGAGGGAGTTCTGAAGCAGGGAAAGTGTTTGTGTAACCACATGTTGCAGAGATCAGGCTGATCGTTGTTTGAGTTGGCTCCATGAAATGAGCCCTGAAGATCATCATGGCATAAAACTGTCTAATTGCAGAACTGCAGCTGACTGAAGCTCTCTGTGTTATAAAAAGTATACTGTCAAAGTTAATTCATTACAGATTACAGAACTGCCCTCAGCATTGCCTCTTGGTCTCATCTAAACGCTCTCATACATATTCACTTGTCTTACTGACGAGAGAGAAGCAAACGTTTTCCATCTGACTGTGACGGTCTTATTTCCATAAGACTATGAACAAACATATTGAAACAAAGTAACTCGTTCACATTGCAGAGGCCTCATTTACGAAGCAGCTAATCTGTTCAGTCAACATTAAAGTTGACATCGTCCTGTTTGGGCTTTTAATAGGTCAGATAAATATCTTTACATAGAAACTGAAAGATACGGATCTGTTCTCTTTTTTTTGTGATTTCTTAAAAAGACAAAAATAAACTACACGTCTATATGAGGCGAAGAACTTGTTCCACTCTCTTTACACACTTTCCGTAACCGTCATGAAAATCCATCCTATGACACTTGGCCCGAGTAGAGCAGACACTTGAACGTTAAGTAAAAACCCTTGCATGTATGATGAAGGCGTGATAAAACTGTTGCAATCGCATCCACTTCCTGTTTCTCAGAAAGTCTTTACTAAGCGAAAGTTCATCCTTCCTCCGACACTCTGATTTGTATCAAGCATTTCCTCCTCGACGCTTTGCATCAACAAGTATTGTGATGAGTCACCTGGTGACTGACTTGTTGGTGTCTGAACTTATAGAATACATTAGCAGACGTATCTTTATTATAAAGATATTAAACAAACTGGAGACTGTTTTTAAGTTGATTTAGGTTTTTGTTAAAGGTTTGAACGTGACTCTCATATTAGAATAAGTAGAAAGAGTGGAATATTTTAAATTATTTTGAGCATGCATAACCTAATGAAGCTTTTAAAGTTTTAAATGAGTGTGTGGACGTTCTGTAAAGCGTTCAGAGGAAGTGGGAATGATATTAAGATGTGTATACTTTAGAAACTAATTAGATTTGTCTTGTTTAGCATCAAATAAAAACACATTAAAGTTTGTTACAAGCTTCTAATCCTTCTGACTGATGATATGAATTTGGGTATTACATTGGAACAAATATTAGAACTTGGTCTGATGTCACTCGCTGACGTTTCGGTCTCTCTCTTCCTCACTCAGGCGAAACCTGACCAAGCTGTCGCTGATCTTCAGTCACATGCTCGCTGAGCTAAAGGCCATCTTCCCCAATGGCTTATTTCAGGGCGACAACTTCAGGATCACAAAAGCTGATGCTGCCGAATTTTGGAGAAGATCCTTTGGGGACAAGTGAGTTTGTACTTTAAAGTTATTTAAAGAAATGCAGCACACGTGTACGTGTCTTCTGCTTTGAGTTCTGCATCACACGTGTACGTGTCTTCTGCTTTGAGTTCTGCAGCACACGTGTACGTGTCTTCTGCTTTGAGTTCTGCATCACACGTGTACGTGTCTTCTGCTTTGAGTTCTGCATCACACGTGTACGTGTCTTCTGCTTTGAGTTCTGCAGCACACGTGTACGTGTCTTCTGCTTTGAGTTCTGCATCACACGTGTACGTGTCTTCTGCTTTGAGTTCTGCATCACACGTGTACGTGTCTTCTGCTTTGAGTTCTGCATCACACGTGTACGTGTCTTCTGCTTTGAGTTCTGCATCACACGTGTACGTGTCTTCTGCTTTGAGTTCTGCAGTACACGTGTACGTGTCTTCTGCTTTGAGTTCTGCATCACACGTGTACGTGTCTTCTGCTTTGAGTTCTGCATCACACGTGTACGTGTCTTCTGCTTTGAGTTCTGCAGTACACACGTTTACGTGTCTTCTGCTTTGAGTTCTGCAGCACACGTGTACGTGTCTTCTGCTTTGAGTTCTGCAGCACACGTGTACGTGTCTTCTGCTTTGAGTTCTGCAGCTCACGTGTACGTGTCTTCTGCTTTGAGTTCTGCAGCACACGTGTACGTGTCTTCTGCTTTGAGTTCTGCAGCACACGTGTACGTGTCTTCTGCTTTGAGTTCTGCAGCACACGTGTACGTGTCTTCTGCTTTGAGTTCTGCAGCACACGTGTACGTGTCTTCTGCTTTGAGTTCTGCAGCACACGTGTACGTGTCTTCTGCTTTGAGTTCTGCAGCACACGTTTGTAATGTGCGTCTGTAGTTTCATGATTAGAACTTTTTAATGTTTGACTGTTTTACCTGCATTCAGACATATTGTTTGGGATTTGCTGTCTGAGCTTTAGATTGTGAGCACGATGTATGGTACTCGGACTCTGATGAATGTTTATGTTACTACACTCTGTAACGTTCTGCTCCCCTCCCTCCCATGTTCTGTAGGACCATCGTGCCGTGGAGGACATTTCGTCAGGCTCTCCACGAGTTTCACCCCATCAGCTCGGGCTTGGAGGCCATGGCTCTCAAGTCCACCATCGACCTCACCTGCAACGACTACATCTCCGTGTTTGAGTTTGACATCTTCACCAGGCTCTTCCAGGTACGTTTGAAGGCTGCTGTCCTGTAGAGATTTAGTATCCTTGAGGTCGAACCAAACTGTTGAATTAACTTCCTTCATAAAAGAATGTGTAACTAGCTTTGTGTACGTTGATGTTTTTCCTGCTCGTGGTCTTCTTCACTGCGTCATTAAGTGGAATAATGTGAAACCAGGAAGTTTTTTCTCGTGCAGGAACTAACAACAAGAGGAACCCGCTGATTGAAGCGTCGCTCTGTAGCGCCTCTAGTGGCCAGAAACTCCACCGGGGACATTTTTAAGTCTCAAAAGAAAGCTGAATAAACATTTTCAGTCAAGAAAAAAACATCACCAGTCCGTCACCAGATTAGTAGTTACTGCAGACTTTCATAATCAGATTCCAGTCTGGATATCCTATTTATTTATCCTATTATTAAACTTTAAAGCATTAAAGCTGAACATCGCCTGAAGCTGTTGAGGGCTGTGTCATTGAACTCTTATTTAATTTGTGTGTGTTTTGTGTAGCCATGGTCGTCTCTCTTAAGGAACTGGAACAGTCTGGCAGTCACACATCCCGGTTACATGGCCTTCCTGACGTACGACGAGGTCAAGGCTCGACTGCACAGGTTCATCCACAAACCCGGCAGGTGAGACACGAAGACGCTTCATTTAAAGTGTTGGATGAACACCGCCCGTGTGATACGCTGCTTACGATTGTCGTCTTCTCTCGCAGCTACATCTTCAGGCTGAGCTGCACTCGTCTCGGCCAGTGGGCTATCGGCTACGTGACGGCCGATGGGAACATCCTGCAGACCATCCCCCATAACAAACCGCTCTTCCAAGCCCTCATTGATGGATACAGAGAGGGATTGTGAGTCCAACTGCATCACAGTGTCATTACATTTCTGTAAGAAGAACAATGCAACCAAATAACAAAAGTGCATCAAGAAGTCCTTAAAGCTCTGATAACGTGGAACAATAAGAACCGACGGTCCGAGTCACAGCTGTCTGCTGCACGTTTGATAACTTTACACAATGAGTGTGTGTGAAACACAGCTTTCCTCCGTGTGCAGCTCTACAGCTTTAGTGTGCTAATAAAGCAAAAGTCACAACAGGGGATTCTGGTACAGCACGCTTTAACAATGAGACAAATAACTTACAGCGCACATTTTGTTGCAGCCTGCAAGGAACACGGCGCTGAACACATCTTTCAAAGTATCAAACATGTCTCCACTCCCCGAGAGGCAGCTGTGGAAAGACTGTCGCTCCTTGTCAACCTGGATTGATTCGAATAAAGTCTTATTTGATTCATATCTTTAGTATGTTGCAAACAACCACGCTTCACAAATATGAAGTACTAAATGTTTGGCACTGCGACACAAAGATAAGGTGCTCCGTGAGAGGAACTGCAGTTTCTCATTCAGCCGAGGCGAGGATTCTCTAATCTCTTCATATTCGACACAAATGACGACATAAATAGTATTTCATGTTCTATGAAAATCAGCTCACAGACTTGAAACTTGCTCGAGTAACATTTTAGATCTTGTGTTTCCTCGATGTGTGAGGAAAGCATAAAAAAGACATTTACTGTAATAGTAATCTTATTGTTGTGATGCATTCAAGGACTCTCTGATTTCTGAGCTTTTTCTTTTTACAAAACACTAGGAAACGAAAAACTAAACAACATTTTAATTGGCATTTGAAATTCGCAGAAATCGAAACCAGCTGCCGGAACAATTAGATCGGTGTGCAAACGAGTTGACTTGTTATTTCGTCACACAAACGAGTCGAGTTTGGTCTGAAATTCAACACACATGGTACAAAATGTGCCTTTTTAAACTGCATGTTGAACATTATTATTTTTAACATGGTTAGGAAACAAAGACTTCCTCTCTATATGTTAATATAAGAATTTCAAGTCCTGTTGCTTTGCATGGTTGGATCTACTTCCTCACGACACAGACGGCGCTGCTAAACCTCCATTGAGTCGAGTTATCTGGAAGCATTGTTACCAACTCTGCAGTTGTCCTCGGCTGCTCCAGCATCTTTTCACTCGTCGTTTTATTTTCACAGGTAGATTAGGAAATGTCACAATACTAACCTGTGTGCTCGTGGTGCTTCTCTAGCTATCTGTTCCCCGATGGTCGTACACAGAACCCGGACCTGACGGGGCTGTGTGAACCTTCTCCACAGGACCACATCAAAGTGACTCAGGTTTGTCCTCGTTTGTTTTTAACACGGAGTACGCAACTGCAGTCACCCTGCAGAAGATGCTTAATGCAAAGCAGTGCCACTGTGTTCAATGCTTCAATACAAACAACCTGTGTCTCCTCTTCTCCCTTCACCCCTGCAGGAGCAGTATGAGCTGTACTGTGAGATGGGCTCCACTTTCCAGCTCTGTAAGATCTGTGCAGAGAACGACAAGGATGTGAAGATCGAGCCCTGCAGACACCTGATGTGCACTTCCTGTCTGACTGCTTGGCAGGTGAGGCTGCTGACGATGCATAACGTTTTATTACTTTTGTTTTCTGTCGATCAAAAGTCCATCGTTGTTGGCTGCTGCTGTAAACATTGTTTTAAATCCAGCTTTGTGAATTCAGTCTTACTTTAAATCAATATTGGCCTCAAATATTGCTTATCTGCCTCTTCTGATTACTATGAATTCAAACAGTGGCCTTTCCCTCAGCTGCAGAGAGAAGCCTTAGTTTGTAGAAGACTTGCATTACAGATATATCTATCGTAATAAGAAGCTTCACTGTTTTATAATCTCTTGTTTGAATTGGCTCGATGTTAACGCAAACTTCCTCCATGTGTATTTGATAATACATCAGTTTCCTGCTCCAACACTTAAGTAATTATTTGCAATAGCTTCCTCATTGCCATTTCTTTTACCACTGTAAAGCTACCGTTAATGAACACTTCCTGCACATTTATTTTCACAATAAAAGCCTTCCAGCTTCCAAAGGGCATAATCCCACCCTTCCCTTTGAAGTTTCTTTATCAATAATTTAACATTGATAATAATTCTGCATTAGTGTTTCCCAAACATTGATTTATTTGCAGCGGCCTGCAACGCTGTAGAGCTGCGTGCAGCGCGTTGACTCGCTCAGAACCTCCTTTCTCGCTCTCGCTCACAAAGATTGTCTGTGAAAAGCCTCTTTCAAAAAGTAAAGTGATAAAAGCCGCACTCTGCTCCCTCAAATGTTAAACTTTGCTTCCTGTGTGACCAGGAGTCGGAGGGTCAAGGCTGCCCATTTTGCCGCTGTGAGATTAAAGGCACAGAGCCCATCGTGGTGGACCCCTTCCACCCGAAGGCCGGCGGGGCTTCCTTTGCTGGTTTCCAGGGGTCCAGCAGAGCAGAAGCTGCCGTCAATGACGATGAAGAGGATGATCGACTGGAGGATCACCTTGTCATGAGCAGGCTGGCCTGCACCAAGGTAAGAGGATCACACACAAGAAGTTTATATTTCAAGAGCACACACACATCTCAGGAATCCATGCAGGATCATTTTAATCATTGTAGAACTGTCTTTAGTAGTGAAATTCAACTGTGTGTGTGTGTGTGTGTGCGTGTGTGTGTGCAGGTAGAGCGCCCACCATCTCCAGTGTCTCAGCTGCCTCCTGTGCCCCCCCGACTGGACCTCCTGCCGCAGAGACCCTGCAGCTCTCAGGCTCAGGGAGCGACAGCCAAGGTGTGTGTGTGTGTGTGTGTGTGTCTTGGTTTTTGTTCTTTGAATCCAGAAATAACAATATTTGGGAGAGAAGCTGGAGCAAAGTACAACCGAGCGCTTAACAAGACATTTTTAGGTGACCAACATGCTATAATTAACTTTCATGAGCTGAAAAGAAGGAAAGAGCTAAAGACAAAAACACGGCCAACACCCTGAGTGACACTGTGGCAGCGACCTGTCAATCACAAGGTAGCCCCGCCCTCTAGCGTATGGTGCTTTATCTTCTATTTGACTCTAAGTAGAACCATCATTTACTAAATTAACATACTTTTCTCATAGACTTGCAACTGCTGCAGCCGCTTGAGTCGCCCCCTGCTGGATGTTAGAGAGAATGCAGGTTTAGGGCACTTCAGCGTTGTCTTCACTTTCAGAGGTTGCTTCTTGGGTATCAGCACATAAGTCAAAGGATGTGTTGGTCTTCACATCTTAATAATGAACTTCTTCCTCCACCGCAGATCGCAGCCACTCACAGAGACAAGCCTCTACCTCTGCCTCCATCCCTGAGAGAGCTGCCCCCTCCTCCCCCTCCGGAGCGCCCCTCCTTGGTCGGCCAGGACTCCCGACTCCAGAGGAGACCCCTGCCCTCCACCCCCGACCAACCCGCCTGGGCATCCAACTACATGGTCCCACGTCCGGCAACCAAGGTCCTGCCAGCTTTGTCCTCCAGCCCTCAGAGCAACGGGACCAGTGCAGAGGGAAGCAAAACTCCGGCAGCGACTAACGCTGTCTACTGCCTGGCTGGAAGCTCTGCTGTTGTGAGGTACTTCTGCTCTCATCAGGACAATGTGTCATACTTAGTCAGGGTGTGACCTCATTGTCCTAGACAGACTATCATCGGCGTCGAAATATGATGGTTTCCATCCTAAGTGGCATGGCGTAGGAAAGATAAGTGAGGAAGTCAAGTGAGTCAATCTTCTCAAATACAAAGCATGATGTCTGGAGGGAGACACTACAGGGGACTTGGGTAAACTTTTTAATTTGCATACATTTGCAGAACAGAAACCTGCACTTTGGATGAAGACGGGTTGACATAAAGGAGACAAAGGAGGGAATGTTGGATTTCTCTTTGCATCACATATATTTCTCACAATTGACCTGAATTGAATATTTAAAATGTTGTACATGTGCTGTGATAAAAGCTCTGAACTCAAGGTGCTTAGCTATTCGTACTTATAGCTCATGTTGTGCCAAGAGAACCTTATTTATTAACCAAAGCTCGAGACATTCCCATCATGCTTTGTGCTAATGTCTGCATCAGATCTCAGCCAGCGGTGGCGGCGTCGAGCATGGAGAAGCCATCGTCGGACTGCGAGGAGAACGAGTACATGAGTCCCACCTCTCTCCCGGTGTCCGGTGCCCCCTGGGTCATCACGGGCTCCTCGGTGCCGCCGCCTCCGGTCCAGGCAAACAACCACAACGACGTCAGGTAAACCGGAGAACTAGTGGCGATGCGAAGGCTCCCCGGGGCCTCTTTAAATTTAAGGAATCTGATCCTGATAACTCACCAGAGATAATTAGACTATTTAACACATTTTGAGGACTTCACTGAGCACTAATTGTGTACATCCAGTAATACTGGACTAATGTATCTGGAGTGTTTGTCCACCAGGGGGCACTGCAGCCTCTGTTCTGTTTGTCCACCAGGGGGCACTGCAGCCTCTGTTCTGTTTGTCCACCAGGGGGCACTGCAGCCTCTGCTCTGTTTGTCCACCAGGGGGCACTACAGCCTCTGCTCTGTTTGTCCACCAGGGGGCACTACAGCCTCTGCTCTGTTTGTCCACCAGGGGGCACTGCAGCCTCTGTTCTGTTTGTCCACCAGGGGGCACTGCAGCCTCTGTTCTGTTTGTCCACCAGGGGGCACTGCAGCCTCTGCTCTGTTTGTCCACCAGGGGGCACTGCAGCCTCTGTTCTGTTTGTCCACCAGGGGGCACTGCAGCCTCTGTTCTGTTTGTCCACCAGGGGGCACTGCAGCCTCTGCTCTGTTTGTCCACCAGGGGGCACTGCAGCCTCTGTTCTGTTTGTCCACCAGGGGGCACTGCAGCCTAGTCTCATCCCTGAACCCCCAAATCCTTCCCTCCCTCATGTGCCATGTTTCACCTCCTTCAGTAAATCATTTAAAGGAGGTGGTGCACACGCAGCGATGTTACTCAGCGTGTTGCTTTAATGAAATGATGTCTTTTAACACAGGACTAAAGGAAGAAAAGAAAAGCGTATGTTATGGCGTGAACCTAAAGATAATGAGAGACAAAGGCAGTTCTGGGTGCATGCAGAATTGATGAAGCTTGAAATGCAGTAGCATCATTAATATCTTCGTCTCATTAGTGATGCATTAGAGATGTAAAGATACAAAGGGCTTGTGTCATCACAAGATGTATTGGTAATTAAAAATGGTTTTATACTGTGTTTGCTCTTAATGTTTTATTTTAACTTGTGTGTAGAGACTGGACTCAAAGAATAATAGATCTTTAAATGCTTGTTCTCTCTCTCTCTCTCTCTCCATGTCCCAGCAGTGAGGTGGCTGACAGTGACTCTGATGATCCCCAAGTCTACGAGTCCATGTTTAACATCCAGGCCCAGGCCGGATCCTCGGAGACGGCTCAGGCCTCGGACCCGGGTAACAGTCGCACTAATCATCACTGTCCTTCGGGAACATTCCTGCATACCCTGCTGCTGCTAAAGACAATTAGCTCAAGTAACTTTGTGTTGTGTATTGACTAAATCGTTTGTCTTTCAGAGCCCCCTCAACCGTCCGCTGCGGTTCCCCAGGACAAGAAGGAGGAGACCAGCGAGGAGGATATTTACGAGTACGACTGTCCAAGACCGGTCATCCCTCCCGCCCCCACCAGAAGAACCATGTCAGATATGGGCGGCCCCTCAGCGGCCTTCAGCACTCTCAGCATAGACAGTGCAGTAGAAGCCAGTATGTATTTCTACATTATTATGGATTTTCATAGAACATCTGCTGTAGAAGGTCGAATGCCCTGTAGATGTCTGGCTGCTTAGAAGAAACACAAACTTTGTCCCAAGCCGTCTACTGACTTGTGTCCTGTGTGTTTCTAGGCATGTTTGCAGCAGGTGTGGAGCCTGAACGTCCCCCTAAACCTCTCCCACGGCGAGCCAACTCTGACCGACGGCCTCGGCCTGTAAACCGTGAATTTCCTGCTCCGTTGTCAGAAGTCCCTGGTCCCTCCTCTGCCTCCTCCTCCCCTCCGCCTCCGCCTCCTGCTCCTGCTCCTGCTCCTGCTCCTCCTCCTGCAGGCCCTGGAAGCCAGTCCCTAAACGGGGAGATTGAATGCCTGGTGTCCCAGGGCTACTCCATCCAGGACATCCAGAAAGCCCTGATGATCGCCCAGAACAACCTGGAGACGGCCAAGAACATCCTGCGCGAGTTTGTCTCCATCCCCTCCGCGGCGCACATCGCCACATAGTCGCTCCGGGCGCGCCCGCCCTCTCTGTCTCGTCTCCGTCTCCACTCTGTGCCATTATCATGGATAGCATTTACCAAGCACTTTTTCCTGCAGGGCCACAAGTACTTGCCAAAAGGCTTTACTCTGAGCAGACATGCTGCGTTCACGTCATATCAGGAGATCCATCGTCTGCGAGTTCTCGTCTTTGAAGTCATTCGTAACAAACAATGAACGGACGGGTATTACCTGCTTCTCTGGAGTTTTAGTGTGAAAGTATATTATTTTGATTAAGTTGGACTACTGTTATACCAATGCCAAGTGTTTGACATTGAAGCCTCAAAATGTCTTGTTTACTCCTAATCGCCACTTGAAGAGGTTTTTTTTTTTGACTCCCTGGAACGGAAGTATCCGCCGGGCGGTGGGTTTACACTTTCGGAGCAGCTCAGTCGAGACAGAAAAGTCCGATATGACCTGAACGCAGCATACGTGGAGCGTGGACGCCTCTAATGTGAGCTCTCTGTAGCCAAGCTTTGACCCTGTTGTACTCTGCTGAGGTCCACTCGTGCTGTGGCAGTGTGAGCGCTCTCATTAAGTGTTGCAGCTGCAGTGGTCAGGAGAGCCATTGTTGTTTCTGACTCGGCGTCTCGCTTCTGGCAGTCGTTCAGTTTGGTGCTTTTTAACGGGCTTCTTAGCAAATTTGTGGCGTACGAATTTGTGGCGTACGAATATGTAGCGACGGCGAGTTCTGTCGGATAATTAGTGATTAACTCTGTAGTGTGTGTGTGTGTGTGTGTGTGTGTGTGTGTGTGTGTGCTCACGCTGATGAATGTGAATGTTCAGTCGCAGTGCAGTATCGCAGGGCTTCGTGTCGTACGCGTCGCTGTGGCTCCCTCCCTCGATGGTATTTGACACGTTGACCATGTTTCCTCTCGGCTCCCGGTTCAATGATGGTCCCATAACGACATAACAAGTTTTAATATGTAAGTGCTCTCATAACGTGTGCTGTGTGTAGTGTAACCATGGCTGCTGTGACACTGAAGGCTTCTGGTGTACTTTCTTACTAACAAGCTACGAGGACTTTGACGTGTGCTGCTGGGTTTCCTCTCACAAGCATCTCACACGCTCCCAGAACATCTGAGGTATCCGACTGAAGGGAGTCCCATCGAACTGAAACGGAAGGTTGTCACGTGGACTCAGGTACTCCGTAATAAGCCCGGGTTGAATGTAACGAACGAACATATGCTAACGGCGCTGTTGTGGACGAGGACACATTACAGAAACATTGCAATGATTGGATTGTTCCCTTACCTGCTCGGGATGTCGCCGTCCCAGACGTTTAGTCGTCGATGCCAACAGAACGATCGTTCTCCAACAAGCGCTCCTCCGTTACCGTTTGTTTGTGTTGAAGCTAAATCTTTATTGATCTTCAAACCACTCCATTTGTTTCCTCCTGCCCATTTCAACACACAAACAATTGCGAATTTTGGCATCGACTTGGTACCGAAGTATCGGTAATCATGACATCCCTTGGTACCGAAGTATCGGTAATCATGACATCCCTTGGTACCGAAGTATCGGTAATCGTGACATCCCTCTTACCCGCATTAGATCGACATACAAAGCTCCTCATTCACTTCCTCTAATTTCATTCTCCGCACATTTGGTTACAATAATCCGCCCGTCGTACGACAACTCTGACATTTCACTCAGCAGTTCGTAGGATTTGTCGCAGGATGATTTTGGTTGTTGAAAATACTAATTCACCGCAACTTTCGTAAGATTTTAGACATTTTAACACCCATCTTTCACACTTTTCTGACGTTTTATACACCTAAAAGATTAATGGAGAAAGGTATCAGCAGATAAACTGATGGTCAACTAACTTCATGCATCAGCGTCGTCTTTGGGAGCGCGTCTGCAGGCTGAGGCGGTGCAGCCGTGATAAAGTCTGTCTCCAAATCAACACAAGAAATTGAAAGGGACTAAACTAAAGTCTAAAGTTGTGGATTTCACTCAGGTTTCTAGATTTCTTTCCAGTGGACCAATAATGAGCCGCTGTCACTGCCAGAAACAAGACAGAACCGAGCGTCTCATTAAAACAGGAAGTGTCCCGTTGCACTATGAGTTCTATCTCCTCCCGTTTCCCTTCCCAAAAATAGATCTTAAATCTTCACTTTTGATTTCTGCAGTAACGTGTGAATGTGCCTTCTGTCGATCACAACCTGCACAAGCCAGCAGACAAACCAAAACAAGACAGTTCCTCCACATTTACTGCTTTTAAATGAAATCTACAGTCTCAGATGATCCACTTTCAATAACAGGATATCAAGAGTTTGGAGTTGGGTCATTTCACATGCAGCCGAGCGTCACAGGAGATATAAAGAATACATCATTTAGAGCCCAAGTAATACTTGATTTTTGCGATATCTACAACTTGAATAAATGCAATTGTTATGCACAGATTTGGAATTAAGATGTGTACCAAGCTGGACATTTAATAAACGTGTTATTGCTCCCTGGTGGACAAACTATGTAATGGCGACCAAGTTAAAAACTGATTGTATATCTTAGTTTTCTTGCAAATATGAGGTACTAGTTACTAATTCTAATATATACTATGTCATATTAACAAATACATTTTTAAATCAAATGTATTGAATGCTATGTGGAACCGTACTTTCTGAACCATTTCTGCTTTGCAGACCTAAAGGTTGATACCAGGGGTGGGCGGTTCGATCCCCAAAGGATCGGTACTACACAAATATTATAAATATAAATACTGCCGTCAATATTCATCTCGTGATCGATCACATCCGGGTCACATGAACACTGATCTTAGCTCTGCAGTCTCTTTAGTTCAGAGAATTCACATTATTTGTTATTTACCGTCTCGCGCTTAAACGTGCACGTGATTAAGTCACTAATAAAGAATAGTAAAAAAGAAATTTGGCATATAATTTGGTGTTAGTTGCTTATTAATAATGCATTTACCTCATAAATCACATGAACAATAAGAAGTATCGATGTAAGTGATAGTATCGCCCACCCTGAACATTTTAACTTGATATATTGTTCTAATAATAATAATAATAGAAATGTGTCGACGTGTCTGTAGGATCCATGCAGTCTCCATGCTCTTGAAAACGAAACGTTCGTGTCAAACAATAAGAAAAAGCAGTAAAATGATAAAATAAAGCTTCACGTGTCCCTGAATCTGAAGGTTTCTGTCTCGCTGTGAAATCTTACATCTTTAATTCTCCCCGAAACCAAAAGCATGTTAAAGCCGCGTGCAGCCCTCAGCGCGTGCTGATTAACAGAATGTGTCGTCAGTCCCTCGGCTCGTGCTCACTCGAGCAGGGACTCACTCTTGACCATGAAAGTGCCGCTGTGTGAGGATACACTTGATGCTGACTCTCACACACACACACACACACACACACACACACACACACACACTCCCCTCAGAGTCACTGGTAAACTCAGCTGGTGTGGGATCCACTGGTTAATGATATGTGTGGTATAACATGGTAACTAGCCTTTTCAACATGAACTTGCCTACTAAAACGTTGTCTTCATTGCTTTGTTATTGCCTGTGTAAATATGATTTTATTTATTGTCTTTTTAATATCCTCAGCATTCATTGTGTTGCCATGTTGTCATGCCTAAGCCATTAAGATTTTTAATTAAACAGTATTTTCTTTAACATCTGACCTGTGTGGTTTGTCCGTAATGACTGCAGGCTGGGTAGCAGTGGAACTACACCCACTGCTAGTACATTAGTACATTTAAGCTATTAAATATTACATGCATGTCTTGAGCACTTCAAGTAATTGTCTTTATTTTACACCTTTTCACCAAATGAGGTGGATTGAGGCTGTCATCAGTTTTGCAGGTGCATGCTGACAGATGGCAAACATGGAAAACAGTTCTCCTTCTCAACCCCGATGTTAGTAAAGCTGACCACTAGTCGCAGGGCCAAGAATATAAAGTGCTTAAAAAGTAAAAGCATTCGGAAAGCGAGCTGGACATGGAGTTGTACTTTGCACTGAATGAACAGAGAGCAGCTGACGTGTTCTGCAGCGCTGAGGAGCTGTAATTCGTTGCAGATGTGAGATGTGTTTTATGTCCTTCTTCCCTGAAGACTCCAGCTGGAAATCTGAGCTACTGTTGGACTCATTTCCAGCTCGTGCTGACAGCGGTCTGGATGCAGCGCCTGTCTGACACGGAGCGCACGCAACTCGCTGTTGTTCACATTTGAGCCCTCGGGCAAAAGCGAAGAACTCTTCTGCAAGAATAATGAAACAAAACAGTCTCTCTTTAAATGAAACATTTTTATTTGGCATTATTTTCTTGCAAAAAAAATATAAAAAAAACCGCAAGCATCAAAGAATCACATGTACAGCACTTAATTTACACACATTTAGAAACAAAAATAAGAACATAGTTTTCTCACTGGGGAAAAATCCAGAACAATAAAACACAAAGTCATATTTAAAGTTAAACTGAGAAGACGAGGTGCAGATCAGAAACGCTTGGTGTTATGGCTTTGTGCAGCTTCTCTAAACATGAGTGTGACGATCACACCTGAGGACGTCCTGTACCTGGATATTTTTTTTTTTTTTTACAACTTAAACACCTCAACTCAGTGGGAAAAACACAAACATATCACTACTTTGTTAATGCAAGTCATCGAGGGCAAAACGTAGCGCTCGCAGCAACACAAAGTCTCTTTACACAATAACCTACACAGTGAGCAAACATCATATTCACAACACGGACCTGAAGGAGCCAGTGCTGCATGTTTCACAAGGTTTACCAAACATCAGACACGCAGACCTGTTACCTGTAGAGCAGCTCGTCCATGTGCATGAAGAATAAATCCCTGACGATCATTTAAAAACACTGTTGCACAATATAAAAGGTTTTTAGACCCATTTTCCAAATGACTTCACCTTACTTGTTTTGTACAAATGGAGAATAATGGAGAAAATAAACGTGAATCATAATTACAATATCAGAAGATGGGATTATCCTGTGGACACAGGAGACTTTACGATTCTATAGAACAACAATAAGTGTTAATAATCAACTTTCTGGGTTTTTAAAAGCTCGTCAGGGATTTTAATTTCCCCCACAAATGAAACGATGCTCGGCTCTGTGACTTAATGTCGTGATAATACACGTCAGGTGGATATTAAATGTGTTTTACCTTCCACAGCGTACCCTTGAAGCAGGAGTTCATTCATGAGTATTGCAGACTTGCTGTAAAACCTGCACCATGTATGTGAATGATACTGTAACTTTGAAGTCCCCTGTGATGGATCATCTAAGTTCAAACTGTACAGAAACATTCGGCTCCTTACGCGTCGTCCGCAGTAAACGTCTCGAAACACAAACACTGGAACGTCTTCAGGCCCAACGAGCTCTCAGTGGAAACACAAAGAAAACACACGGAAACCAAAGAAACATTCAGTGTATGATGCATTCTCACAAACAGGCACAGCAGATCACTAACCTTTGACCTTTTCACCTTCAGTAACAGTCCAAGGCCTCCACTAGCAGGTCTGTACACTACCAAGTATTTACAAACAGTACAAGAGCTTGACAGCAGTTTGCAAAAGAAGGCTGCCAGTGTGTCTGATTATTACCAGCGTTATGAACATCCTGCGTGTCTCCTTCTTAAACCCAAACAAGACGTCAAATCTGGAGGAAACGCCTCAATGTTCCTCGTGCTTCGGTAAGTCTATTGGTGTGAAGACTTCTCTCAGTGGGACTGAACCAACAGTAAAGAGCGTGTCCCGCCCTAAAGCTCACCTGGACTCCATGAGCACGGATCAACATGCACATGACCCAGACGCCAACATGAAATGAAAATCTGAGTGCCAAAATATCTTAAATAACAAAATATATTTAATATATACACTTTCATAGAAAACAAAAACAAAAAGGTTGATGATGCACATGAGACACCATCGTACACACACTGAACAACAGCCGAGCGCCGTTTGAGGAAATGGTACAAAACAAATGGAGAAACTGAACGTGAGGGAAGCGAACACTCCCTCAAAGGAAACATCTGTACATACGTGTGTGTGTGTGTGTGTGTGTTCTCCTGTTTAAATCTACTGAACACTGCTGAAAACAAAGCATGATGGGGGGAATGTCCGGACTGTGAGGTGGTGTTACCCTGCATGTCTCAGATCAGTGTGTCACACACACACACACACACACACACACACTGACTGACTGCTGGCTTCATGTGCTGCGTCCTGCTTCACATCGCTGCTGCACCGTCAGGGACTTTACTGGAGGGACAGAGGAGGACATCAGTGTTACACCTACACACACACACACACACACACACACACACTGCCTTGTAATTACTACACGACACATGAAAAGGGAAATTAAATCCCACTTCCAGCGGCTCTAAAGCTCATTAACATGTTATATCTGTCACGGTGCTGGTAGCTGGATTTAGTTCCTTTTGTTTCCCCCTGTTTCAAGTCTTTGTGCTAAGCTACGTTAGCTTCACATTTAGTGTACAGACATGTTCCCAGTGCTAGAATAAATAAAGATCTTTTTGTGAATTGTTCCCTGTTTGTATAAAGTTTGAAAGTTACATTAAATCTGCTAACGAGCTCTAAAATAAATCCAAAGCATTAAAGCTCTGCAGATGAAACATGGGACGAGCCTTTAAAATCATAAACACTTAGTGTTTGTTTGCATCACGTCCAGACGTCAGAATTTGTTTTCTGCACGCGATTATTTATAACCATTAAATAATTGATGCTATCACCCCACATACATTACACATCCACATGTAAAAGCATCTTCTGTGAAGTTACAGTGAGCAGGATGTCCTGACTTGCATCCGTGATGAATTTTAATTTCCCTCGCCTCTCCCTCAGGACAAGTTTTACATTTTAGCTTCACCGCTAATAAAGTGAAGCAAACTTTAGACGGAGAGCTTTTAAACATTGTGAAATAATGGCATCATCTGCATCCAGCCGCAGTCGTTACCTGGTCATTAGGGCTCTTTTGGTCTCCGTTGACGGCCTTTAGGAGGACAGAGTCCTCGTTCTTTGTGGTGGTCTTCATCTCCACGACAATGTCATCTTTGGTGGTCTTCTCTTTGGTGCTGCTGACAGAAAGACGAGCTGAGTCATGTGGAAAGAACCAGGTACCTGACGATACTTTAGGCTTTGGATCGAGAAGATACTCACATCTCCTGTTTCCCCGAGCGTCCGCAGGGGATCTTCCCCTTCTTATGCAGAAAGTAGAGAACGCTGCCGAGGATGGCCAGCAGCAGCAGACACAGAATTATCACCACGATGATCATTCCACTGCCCTCAGCTACACACACACACACACACACACACACACACAGAGAGAGAGAGACCACACACACGTTAGTGTCAGTATATCTACACTGTTATATCTCAGGCGCTGGTGTTTAAACCACAAAAGAAGCTCATTAAAGATCAATAAAGTTTTTGTTTATCAGCTTCAGGACAAAGAGGGGGAGCACTTCATTTGCTTTATTTACTTCGTCAATTTTACACATAAAGCTCAGCTCGCGAATATTGTGGAGAACTTCTCAAAACAAAACAGTTGCATCGTGTCTTCTGTGATCTCTGCGAAGTCTTTCAAAATGAGCCACCAGGCCAGGGATGTTTAGGGGACAAAAAATGTGTTGCATTCTGGGAAGTGTAGTGTTTGAACTAGAGATGACAAGTCAGAATGTCTCTGCTCTCTTGCAAGTCCCTCAACTTTATTATTTTATTCCTACAAATGCATTCTTTAAACTATTTTGTTTCTTAAGTGTCTTATTTAACAAAGTCCATTTCCTCGTGCATAAGAAATGATGTCGGTGATACAGAAGTCATTAACGTGGCAGAACAGACTCTATAGATCATTAATTCTCTTACACACACGCACGTCGGTGAGGATAACGACCACATTTGTTGAGAATCAGTGTATTATCGTTAACACAATCACAAACACATGTCTTTAGTGCCACATGTAATCTCAGAACTAACATTATCATTGTCAGCTTTAATCCTATCTTCTGGATTTGATTTGCTTCCCCTGCATTCAATTATCCGGCTCACGACTTTACGCTGAATCCACAAAAACTGGAGAAACAGACTAAGATGGCGTCATTCATTTTATGATTCCCAGTGTCATAAAACAGGGGTGCCATTCTTAAATGCGATCTTGCACTCCGTGTTAAGAGTGTGTAGGAAGCTGCTGCTCTGCGGGACTGTGCTGTGTTTAAACACGTCCCAGAATAACCTCCGTAAACAATTAGGGGAGCGACCTAATATTTATTTCCCTCTAGATATAACTCGCTGTTGTTTAAGGGGGCAGCTTTTTATTTGCCCTTTGTGTTCCCCGCAGGCTAGTGAAGTGACTGCTAACATGAAGTCAGAGAACTGCCCCCTCATAAAGCCCCTCTCTATTCGACACTGCACGTTCACCTGGTGTGTAAAAACCCAACAAATAAAACACAAGACTGTCTGGAAAAAGTCAGTCAAAGTGAAACGCTTAACTTATTGTTTGTTTAACAAATTCTGGCAAATCATGTTTGTTTTCACCGCTGCGGAGCGTTTGGTCCAAGTATCGTTAGAAATGCTGGCGTGCTTGAATTTGCTGGTGTTATGATTTTTCTCTCTGTATCAAACAGAATATTTAATATGCCCACAGGCCATCCTAAAGATCTGCCAGAAAACTAAAAGACAGTCCTGGTGTACAGTCGCTGCGTGAAGATCATAAATAATGTATACAGTCCTCCAACCCCAGTCATTGTGCCTGACAGAAGTGCGTCTACAGAAGAGAGGGGAACAAGAAGAGAGTGCAGAGCAACTCTTACCAGGAGAGAAGGGAGCTGCAGACGTGACTCTGGGAACTGTGAACAAGTAGAACAACACTTAGAGGGAATATTTACACACAGACTCCTCATGTAATCAAATCAAAGATCCTTCTCGTCTGCACGCTGATGCTAAACGTCACAGGTTTGCATTGCTGAGTAAATGTTTCTTATGGCTTCATTGGTGCACGAGAGGGAGAGCAGCTGAGAAGTGACGATCTGTTCTCCCACAGGCTGCGTCAGGACGGGTTTTACAACTGCAGCCTCAATTGAGCACCATAATGAATGCAGAGAAACGTTCCTGCTGCCTGTTTTATAAAGTCTGACAGAGTGCAAACAAAGAATAAAATCCACTGAATGAAGAAATCCACTGGAAATGTATATTTACGGCAGGATTACTGTGTGTGGAAACATCTTTCTAAGTTGTTTAAGCTGCTGAATAGTTGTGAAAGCTTGGATTGATGATTGAGGGATGGAGTTAAGGTCATTATAAGATCACTGACCAGACACACACACACACACACACACACACACACACACACACACACACACACACTGAAGAAGGCAGATCCTGAAACTTTTGCTAACAAAAAGAAAAATGTTGCCTACAAAAAGACACAAACAACCAAATTCTTCACACCAGCTCCTATAAAACTTTGAATTCCTGCAACTACGTGGATGAAAAACTAAAAGTAAGAACATTAAGTAAAACACTTCAGTCCCAACTTGTCATATTTCAATCGGCAGCAAATGTATCCGGGTTTAATTAAAGCTTCAAAAGCAGAATACGTTCTGAGTGTCGCAGCCTGTGAGAGAGCAGAGAACACGTTTCATCTCACCGCAGCTCCCTCCATGAACCAGAAGACCAACATTGTGCGAGCAGCCTCGTCACGTTGGAGTAAAGGTCGGATAAAAGGTACACATTGAGGTTATTAGTTAAAAATGTTTCCCCGTATTCCCCTGGGGTGTCCCCCCTCAAATGCAAATGTTGGATTTTGTGCATAAGATCTGGTTTCTAAGCCATCCCATAAATCCACAGCGCTCCTACACATGTTCCAGTGCGACTCTTACTGGCTTTGACGCTGAACGCCTTCACTTCAGTGCCCATGTCATTGGAAGCGTTGCACAGAGCGCTGATGTCCGAGGTGACTTTGACGGACACCACGCTGTGGGTCATGTGCTCGTTTGCTTTGCTCTCGACCTCGTGCCAGTTCTGTGGAGACACAAACACACAGATGAGGATAACAAGACGTCTGTAACATAAATAAATATTATAAAGCTTATAAAGCTGCCAGAAACTCAAAATACAAGAAAGACGTACCAATCTCTAGTGATAATCACTCTACATATTATCACATTAGCACATAAACAACCAACAGAACTAGGGTCTGCTGACTGTGCATGAATATTGCATCGTGAACATAAGTTAGTGCTGCGAGTCAGACTGCGTACCTGGCTGCCGATGATGTTCCAGGAGATGCTGGGCAGCGGATGGCCCTGAGCCTCACAGCTCAGGTTCACCATCCTGCCTGTTGCCTCCTCCAGCTGCACCTCCTGCTCCACTCCCACCAGCTGGGGACCACCTACACACACACACACACACACACACACACACAGTAAATTCTCAGTCCTGTACTCTCAGTCACACTCACCACTCCGCTGCTCTGACCTTTTATTATCCACTAATACATTCCAGTCACTTTTCACTCGACGTTAAGCCGTCAAATTGAACTCGACACTTCCTGCACAGATGCTTCACATTAAAAAAACCTCCAGTGGCTTGAAAGGGCACAACCCCCCTCCCTCGTGGTAGAGATTTAAAGGGAAAAGAGTTGCACACTCATAACTCTGATGCAGCATTTTATTTGAAGCTCTAATGATCGACGTTTCAGCACAAATCTAACAGTGACAGAAGCAGTAAGCATCTATATAGAAAGAACTTGAGTGCTTATATTTAAAGTAATGTTATGTCTGCAGGTACCACACAATCATGATCTACTGTATGCAGACGTTTCCACCTTAGCCAAGCATAACAATATTCAATTACCACAAACGTACCTAATGATACACATTTCATCCTGTGTTTAAAGCAGCACACTCTCTTATTTAGCCTCACTCAGGAGAAGTTGGTGGAGTGGTGTCGGGATGACTGACCTTGGACGATGATGTGAACAGAGCCGCTGGTGTGCAGGGCGGGCAGGGAGGGAACGGTCACCTCACATATGTACTCTCCTGTTGTTTCATAGGTGGCGTCCATTAGGTGCAGTGTGTTCCCCTTACCCACCTGCTTCCCATCCTACACACACACACACACACACACACACAGATAATAAGCACACACACAAATCAGTGTGTGAACACAGGTGATGTTTGACATTGAGAATGTTCTGGCTCTAATGTCGGCCGGTACACCACTATAGTTCGGACTGTAATATCTCAACAATTATTGGATGGCGGTCTCCAAGTGTTAGCATGCTAAGATGCTAAACTAAGGTGGTGAACATGGTAAACAATGGGAGCATGTTAGCTTGCTAATGTTAGCATTTAGCTCAAAGAACAGCCTCACAGAGGTGAATCAAGTCTGCAAGGTCTACAACTGATGATACTGCTGTTCCACACACACACACACACACACACACACACACACACACACACACACACACACACACACACACACACACACAACTCGTACAGCTAACAGTGTGTTAGCATTGTTAACGGCTATGTATTTATATTAGTGTTTGAAGGAACAGATTGATTCAGTTTGTTTATATTGTAAAAAGACCAAATAAATTGAACTGGTCGGTTAGAAGAAAGTGCACTCCTACTCACAATATGTAAATTAGAACTGACTGACAGTTGTTGAGCTTTCAGCCGGTGTAAACATGTTATTTTAATGTGCACGTACCTTGTACCAGACAGTGGATGTTTTCAGGGAGGACAGAGCGTTGCAGGTTGCAGTCAGATCTTCTCCTTTGAGCATGACCTCTGAGTCTTTGGGTACCACCACAGCTGGGTCCAAGTCTGAACACAACAAACAGTCAAAACAAAACACAAGCTTGGACTCAATTAAAAAGGAACAGTTCTGATCTTATTTGCTTTCTTTTTTAGATTGAGATGAGATTATATACATTTTATGGGGGCTTTCCACATCTCCCACGCCCCAGGAACGCCTCTTTTTTATCTTTAGCATCCACTCCAGAGAGCTGCTGCTCCGTCGATGTGGTGTCTGCCATATGGTCATTACTATCACAGCCGGAGGGGGGAGAGATGTTCCAGCTCCAGCTTTAAGTACAGAGCTGGAGTCAGGACGTGGTTAGCATAGCTTAGCATAAAGACTGGGGAAAGGGGGAAACAGCTAGCCTGGCTCTGTCCAAAGTGAAATGAATTGCCTTCCAACACCTCTCAAACTCACTAATTAGCTCCGCTTTGCTGCTAGCTTTGTCTGTCTGTCTGTTTGTCTCTCTATCAGCCGGATAACGGAAAAACTACCGGCCCGATTTTCATGACAGGGTGAAGCATGTTCGTTGACATAGGGCATTCATGCTTTCATCAGGTGGTGTCGGAAAATAATCGGAAAAATGACTTCCCGAATGGGAACAACTCCGGAAACGGGAACATCCGAGGAGCACTTGAATGCACCATTGGCCTTGGCGGAGGTCTACGCTTTCCAAATGCCATCTTCGTTAACCTGTTGTTTATTGTTTCACATATGTTATATGCACGTGTGTTGGTATAGATTATGTTTTTCTGTGTGATCGTTCCTTACAGTGCACAGTGAGCTGCATTTCTCCTTTGACCTCCGTGTAGCCGTCGTTGTCCAAAGGGCGACACTGGTAGATGTCGCTGTCTCTCCGTGACACTGGTGACAGCATCAACACATCACCGTGATTGCTCTCCAAGTCTATATCCAGCTCCTGCAACAGATACACTCATTTGTATTCTGAATCCATGTTGAGGACATGTGATAGGGATGGCAGATACAGGCGGAATTAAACAAATCATAAATATTTAACTGTAAAAAAAACACTTACTTGAAAGTACAAATTGTGGACGTAAGCAAATTACAGTTTGAGTAATAACTTTGCATTTTGTCTTTTTTTCAAGCCAAAAGCATTAAAATACTAGAAAGAATTAGTTTTTTTAACTTTGTCCCCCCCCCCCCCAAACTGCCCAGTTAGTAAAAGTAAAAACGTCCGTCAGCTGAGTTTTTGTGTTGTCCACACACACAATGGATGTGTGTCTGACATGGGAATGAGTCGTACTCATGAGCCCCGTCAGTGTGGCCTCCGGTCTCAGACCCCGGCCTGGATCTGCAGGGTCAGAGCTGACAGAGCCTTCACAGACCGTGCACGCTCATGTCTACACGGGGGCCCTGTGAGCTCTGCATATCAAAAACATTCCCTACATGTCTCCTGCGTGTCACCCTTTCTCTCTTGGGGACTTTAGGGTGAGAAAATGCCTCCTATTCTTACTTGTTCTCTGTTGAAAATGAAGGGCTGCGGGGGGTTGCCATCACCCTGGCAACGCAGCTCCACAGTATCCCCCTCTTTGACCAAACCCTGAGGCGACTCCTTCCACAGCTCCACCATGGTGGTGGGGTCTGGACACACACACACACACACACACACACACACAAAATCAAATTAGGCAGGCTTATTCAGCGAGCTGCTAAAGTCAATTTCCATAACGCTGACAGCACAGACTGTGTTTGGCTCCGACACAGTCTCACTAATGAACCGCTTCAAACTCTCAACCAACAGACAAATAATGTGACTGTTAAAATACTTTATACAATACAATACTAACAGGTGGGGGGGGGGGGGTATTCTAGCAATGTAATAAATCTAGATTTTAAAAGTATTTACGTATAATACTCATCTCTCTCTGTGTGGTCCAAGAAAAAGGTTTTCTATCAAATGGCCCGAAAATGAAAGCATATCAGTGCAAACAGACGACAGAAAGGTTTATAAAATTAAAATACTTCCTGAAAATTCCTGTGCAGCGTCATCAACATGTCTTGTATCCATTTGTGGACTTGTGGAAATACAAACAACTATTTTTCACTGATTTTGGGGTGATAGAAAAGCTTTTCCTGGGATCATCGAGTCTCGAGAGGAGAGAACTACACACTTGATATTGTTTTGTGAGCTCACCCTTTACCTAAATAAAACCCTGAGGCAGCTGTAACTGTGGTCCACTTGAGTGCAGATAAAAGAGCTTGTTACCCACACACTTGGACAACTAATGTCAACAACTGCTGCGATACAAACAACTATTAAAAACGACAGAAGCATAAACAGTGTGAACTCACAGTGAACAGAGATGTTGATGCTGTTGGACTCCACCGTCCTGATCGCTCCCGGGACAAAGAAGCTGACCTCACAGGAGAAGTGGGCGTCTTTGTCCTCCCTAACCAGCTTGTACTCCAGTGTGGACTGCACGGAGTAGAAGCTACTGGACTCCCGGGTCACCAGGATCAACACGTTCACATCTGGAGTGCGAACAAGACAAAATAGATTTGTAACAAGAACCCGCAGACGACACTGAGAGCAGATTACATAATGAGGTAAGCTCCTCGGTGATGGAACCGGTTACAGAACTTACTTTACACTTGTTATTTCATGAACCTGCAGCCCGGTGCTACTTGTACAACTACAAATAACCCATAACTGAGATACTCCTGGATTTCACTGTTTGCTTATCTCCGCTTTGAAACAAAATGGCGTGCAGACCCTCTGACACAGACACAGTTGCACATGTACTGTTTGCACTTACGTCCGGGTGCAGACATCAGGGGCATGCTGTTCCTGTACCAGGTGATGTTGGGTTTAGGGAAGCCGTTTCTAGCCTCACATGATGCAATCTGCAGGGAGAGTCACATTTTACAAATACTGCAGACAAACAGTGACTTCTGTAACTTAATGATGTGACAACTGTGCAGCCCTGAACTATACATATTCATCATGCACGTCAGAGATGGCAGGAATGATTTTAATTGCTGGTTTCTGCTCACAGATGCTTCTTGTGCTGAGCTTTAAACAGATGTGAGTTTCTGAAGAACTCTACTGAACAGGCCTGAATGGTGAATCACTGAGAAACACAGATGGAAAGAACATTTGATAAAACTTGTAATCCTTCCATTCCACAGTGGGATATCTGTCTCTCGTGGTTTCACCAAATATCCTCCTTGAAGATATGTAATCTAACTCCACATTAAGTTGTTTGTGGTAAAAATGTTTTGCAATTACTTGCAGGAGTATTTCTCTTTTGGACAATATATTGACAGGGTTCCCACACATTCTTAAACTTCAAATTCAAGGACTTTTCAGGCCCAATTTCCTTCAATTCAAGGACCCAACATGACATAGTTAGAGACACGGATTCATTTAATACAAATGTTTATAATAAGAACTTATTAAGATTAAGCGGACCCACCTTAGACGGCACCTCATTGGTCACAGATATCCCAGTAGAGACGCCCTCGATCACTGGAGCCTCTGGAGGAGCTGCATCATGAATATTAAATAATGACATCATGAAACTTTAAAGGATATTTTGCCTGAGAAAGAGTTTGGAGAGCCTTCCTTACCGAACACTCTGAGGTGGGTCTTGCCCTCGGCGTTCCCGGCAGCCAGCCCGTTGATCTGGCAGAAGAATTCTCTCTCGTCGAAGAGCTGGACGTCTTGGATGGAGAGCCGCGTTCCCTGCTGGTCTGAAGTCACCTCGATGCGACCGCTGTAGTCCGTGTTGTTGTCCACCATCTGCTGGCTGTCATCGCCGTAGAAGATCCGCAACCGTGAGCTTCTACCTGCGACTCTCTGCAGGGACACAGTCAGGACGCTTTCACTTTTCCACCTTATGGGATCATCTATCGAGCCGTGCAAGCAATACTCTTCTACCCTATTCCCTGATTGTTTGTCTCATGTTGCTGCTGACCTGTGATCGACCTTTGCCTGCCTCATGGAACCAGTGAGCACAGTTCTTATTTGATCTCGTAAGAGTTTAAGAGTCGTGTGACATCATGTGAGTTTTATTTGCTACTTTATAAAGAAGGAACTAAGGACAAAGGAGAGGCCATGTGTAAAGCATGTTTGACAGGCAGTGTCAGTTTTCTGCGGAGGGTCCGGCAGTACTCACCACAAACCACTGGATCATGACAAAGCGGGGCTCGTTGTCGGCATCGGTGAAGCTGTACTGGCAGGGGATCTGGGCCGAGTCGCCCAGGTACGCCTCAACACTCTCATCCGTAGTCACCTCCACCTTGGCCCACGCTGAAAAGCACACAGACAAACGCATAAATCCACTTTCTGCAGGCACTGTGGTCCCACGTTGTCCATGACCCATTTAAAGCCGTACAACAGTGTTCAAGTCAACATAGAAATTACATTTCACCTTCAACTAACTCAGATTCTGACCCTCAACACTGATGTAACTCGAAACGGCATTGTGTTTGGCAGATGACTGCGCGTCTTCCCAGGCCAACCTGGAGCCAGTCTGCCATGTTAGCAGAACAAAGAAGAAAAGGCTTCTTGTCCACATGGCATCATTTTCATCTCCCTTCTGCCTGGCTGACTGTAACCACAAAACCACATCTTGGCCAGAGAACCAGTTCCCTAGGCATCATCGGGGGAATGCAGGCACGGGAAGGCCAGCCAGTTTGACACTTGGCTGCTGACTGAAGCCAAGTGCTTCTCAGCAATCTTTGGACGTGGCTGCTGTTATAGAGGCGAGCTTACAACAGTGACAAAGAAGATGGCACAACAAGTCTAGTTCCTCAGTTTAATCTGGTTTGGAGATGCCATGCCTCCCCTCCCTTTACACCGTCAGGTGTCACACTGGGAGGCTGTCGTTGTTCCTAAACTGTCCTACTTCTGCTGACACTTGTCTTTTGACACTTCACTGCAGGACTTTTGTTCAGAATAGTTCAGAAAATAAACTGTTGCCTGGGTGTGAAGAGGTTATTGCGAGTGGTATTGTGGGTAATGTAGGCACCAGGACAAATTGTAATGTTCAGGTGTAGTTCTCTCTGAAGTACAGGACTTGTACTTACAGTAAATGCACCACTGAACTGTACTTAGTTACTTTCTACCACTGCAGGAAATGAAGCCAGGCATTTCTTCTACGTTATTGTTAATGTAGGCCACACTGTCGGTGCACTGTGCAGCTGTATTGTGTAGAAAACAACAAACCGTAAATGAGATTAAAACGTAAAGAAAAGCTAAAGGGCATCCCAGTTTTTGTTTTTAACTATTGAATAGTTTTAAAGAAATAAAGGATAAACAATTATCACGGGCTAGTCTTCAGTCTTCAGTGTTCTCGTGTTTCAGCGTTGGTTGAAACAGACCAAGCATGAAAACAGCCTTAAGAGTCCAGTTGCCACCCTGCTGCCCCCATTCAGCCGGCTGCTCCCCCATCAACACTTCGTCTCCCACCCCCACCTCAGCACCAATCATTTTCACAACTCATTTTTTTCTTTAAGGCCCTCCCTCCTCTGCCTGGGCCTATGCTCAGCCAACCATTCTTTTTAAGACAACGGGCGCGCCATTGTTCCCCCACCTGGGTGGACCAGACACACACATACCCCCCCCCCCCCCCAACCAGTCAGAGGATGCATTTCCATCTCTAAACCCACAGTTCATCACGTACTGAACTTCTTGTTTACTGTGGCAAAGATGATGTGAGGCGGCGTCGAGACAAGAAGCAGATTATGGAGGCTGGAGAACAAAATAAGTCACAGAAGTCGGTGTAAAAAATGTCGTGTCTCTTTGGGGCCGTGCTACTAACTTTTCAGCTAATCCGATTAGCACTGGGGGGGTTGCTGGGGATTTGGCTTCCAAAGCCAACCTGGGACCGGTCTTATCTGTTCCTGTTGTGACGTTATGCTGCATGGACTAAAGCACAAGCACACATGACCCATGATCTATGGAGTCCTGACAACCAAAACGGCTGCCTGTGTGTGTGTGTGTGTTGCACGCATACATTTGTGTCTGTCCGTGTCTGTGTCTGGATGATACAGAGCTAATTCATTCAGGAACAGAACACAGCACTCCAGAATATTTGGATGTGTTGACAGGATCAGTGTCTGCACAACAAGACCTGAAATGACCGGCCTGTTGGAGGGATGAGCGACAGAAGGAGGCGGAGAGACTTTCCCAGTTCAACAACAAACACGATTACGTTTCAAACGGCAGATTAACTTCTCCACTAGAGAACTAAATGCTGTAAACAGGATAACTAATAAATACAAAATGATGTAGATCACTTCCACGCTGGAGTTATTTTTCTTTTCCTTCTCTACATCCTTCTCTCCTTTGTGATGCAGGAACTGGGTTCAGTGCCATCCTGCCAGTCGTCACAGCCGGGCTGGGAGTCGTTCAAAACTAGTGCCAATATAAAACATGTCGGAGCCAACACTAATGTGTCTTTCATACCTTGGAATATAGACATGTTCTGCATGAAACCCCGTTTCTTCATTTGAAGCCAAACTTCTCAAATGTTAAATGTTAAATAACAAGCAGCTGTGCAAGAACTTCGCCTGAGAAACTGGAACTGGCAAAATGATGATCGACGAGTAAGTGAAGAGGTTTAATAAGAGGGCTGCAGGGACGACGTTTGTTTGAGTAGGACAAACAGGAAGTTTGCATCCCTCACCAAAAAGCCGACGTCACTGTTGGGCGTGATGACGTTTAGTAGTCGTCTGCCCTGCTGCCACTAATCATTGAGAAGGATCTTGTTTGTTTGGAGTGATTACTGTGAAGTCTTAACATTTATTTAGTCGTAATCTAGGCGCTTTTAACCCCAATTAAAGAAATGTTTATAGTAAAGACGGAGCATGTTAGAGCGGTTACAGACAGAATTAGACTAAAGAGAGACTACCAATACCTTCAAATAGAGACTTGCAATACAAATAACACAATGACGGGCATAATGAGGGGGTTACGTCCACGAGTTGCTCATTATCTGCCTAACACAGAGACAATACCCTCAGACGCTAACTACAGTGGTCACCATTATTGGCTTTCCCATTCGATTAAGGCTGTCAGCTTAAGCTCCACCCCTGATAAGAGTCCAAATCACCTCTGACACAACAAACCAGCCTCGTTTACTCACCCTAATCCCTCACGTGTCTGGTGAGCCATGAAATGAGACTGAACGCTTCTGAGAACATTAAAAAAACAAAAACCTTTAATAAGTTATCTATAAACCTTCATGTCCACTGATGTGTGGGGCTGATTTTTGGGGAGATGTGTAAAAAATAATAGAAAGAACTGGAATATTTCTCATTTGATGTGATGCTGAAGCCACGTGGCGTCTGGGGTTTCAACACTTGGTTCAAAGAAAACTTGAAAAAATATATTCTGCATATGTAATGTCATACATTTTATTCCACATACACATTCTGGGAAAGAAAATCAGCTTTTTTTGAAGCTACTTATGTGGAAAAGTAAGAGCAGATCAGCGTTTCAGGCTTATTCAGGACACGGACATGGCTTCTGAATAGAAGTGCCTGGACACTGAGGGTCCCTCGGAGAGTGGAGGGTGTAAAAAGCGAGCATGTAAGTGTGGACGACAGGGAGGAGGATTCCTCAATACGCTGGCCCGGTGTGGTGTCGAACACCTGGGGGACACAGTGTACTGCCTGACATCAAAGAGGGCAGACACACACTCACACACACACAGCGCTACGGTGGAGATGAGAGCTCCTTGTCCTCGTCTTTGCTTTCAGAGGCAGCATCTGGCACAAATCTCTCAGCAGCCTGTTCCCCGGGTGACAGTCAGCAGCAATGAAGAGTCCAGGATTTATTCTTTCACATATAGAGATAAGGAAGTGCTGCAAATCTCCTCAAAGGCACCTCTTTATGCATCAATGATCCCTCCTTTCATGCAGCAGAGCATATCACAGCTCCGGGTCGGGACCTCGCCCGTAGGCCTCTATGATCACTGTTGAGGTGGCATCACTCAGGTTAAGACTATTAGAAATGTACGGGGCTGATAGCGACCTTTCCTCCACAACACTTTGCTCTGTGGAAACTTCAGTTTTCACAGGGCAGTAGTCGATTGTGTTGCACTTGCACTCACAGCCTCATTCCAGATGAGTCAATATGTCTGGAGAGTTTTGCTCAGTGAAGGTCGTTTCCGCGTCAGAGGTTTGTGAAGAACGTGAACGTCACTGCATACCTGATGCATCCATGGAAATAGTGACAGAAAAACTGTCCCATGTGTGGATGAGATCGATCATCTGTGCAGGTCAACTTACAGAAATAACTCTTCTCTCATATTGTAAAGATCTTTAAGGCACAGATGTGATTTGTAAATATATTTCACTCCATCTTCCTCCAACACTGGCTTTTCTAAAGAAGTGCTAATCATCCCCGCTGGTTAGCAACTTCTTCAGCAGCTGCATTAATCTTTCATCATCACACCCGACGGGTGAGACTTCATTAAAGGAGCAACACGAATGTTTTATTTATGCTTGTATCTGATGTTCAGCAGTGAGTGTGGCTTGTTCCTCTGCATCCACTACCGATCAATAGACCCCCCTCCCAGAGCTGCTGGGTTCTGGCATGCAGGTTGCTCCACAACCACAGGATGGCTAATTAAAGGTCAACAGGCTAAACACTGCGTCTACATCAAGGCGGGGGGGTTCCTTTAGCTATGAGCAGAACAAAACAAATTTGGAGATGGAGCGTGTGCAAACACTTTCCTAAATACTCATTAAGCAGTCGTGCTTGCAAGAAACTCGACCCCACAGCTACAAACAACCAGAAATAGACCCGAACTACAGCAACGGTGCATTAATCACTATCTGGTGCATGTAACGGGCCTGAATACAGAAACACACACTGCAGCCCCCGACCACAATGCTGCAGTTCTGGAGGAAACACGGAGTATAAATCTGTTTCCTTTACAAACATTAATATCAATTCAAGGATACATGATTGGATTTCCTTTCTTTTCCTAACTGGATTGGTATGTATGGACAAAATGCTAACCACAGGTCTGGAGCCAGGCCTCATAACAACCCAATATATGAAGTTTTGGAACCTTTTCTATTGATTCATTTAACATTCAGCCGCCTGCGGAGGGATCCACCTCCGCCGACGGAGGACTAAATGACATTTCGAAGTATCTGGAAGCAGCGATTCCTTCTGCGTCTCATATTAAAGTGTGTGAAAGACGAGACATTAAGGTACGAGGGGCCAGGTATGAGGCCCGGCTGTTATTCTAACACTATAAATAGGAGACCTTTTTTCCAATCAAACCTCTGACGACAGAACGCTGACTCGCTGCTGTACTCCAACAAAGGCCTTCTTATCCCGGCCCCTGTGGTCATCATCCCAGTGCTGAAAATCCCTGAAAGCTACAAACTAGGTGCCAACTAAATCAGCTTTCCCTCAACCAGCCAGCAGAAAGAGCTGGCCAGAGATAATCGCTTCCATTTCAATCTCCAGACACCACGAGCTCGGCTAACTTTGAGTTTAAAT
Source organism: Cottoperca gobio (assembly GCF_900634415.1). NCBI lineage: Eukaryota > Metazoa > Chordata > Actinopteri > Perciformes > Bovichtidae > Cottoperca > Cottoperca gobio. The sequence continues at coordinate 22,143,979 of NC_041368.1, read as the reverse complement.
AAGTTATAAGAGCAGAAATATTCAGTTATTTTCACAAAAACAAAAAGGTAGCTGGCGAGATTAAATCTGGTTCTATGAGATGCATCCTAATAACTTCTTATAATGTACTTGTAAAAACATGTAAATGCACAGCATACAGAACTGCAGCAGCGTTCAGTCACTACTATAGGAAACTGATGGTCCTGTGACGAGACGTGGGACAATATGAACATTTCATGGCACCATTATCCTCGACACAATAAAAGCAACTCACTGTTTTAATATAATAATATGCTTAAAACTCTTAAAACTGCACTGAAACACAGAGGAAACACTTTAAATAAAAAAGAAACAGCTCTTTGTATGTTGCATTTACACTGGTTTGGCTTATTTGTAGCTAAAAGTCTATTGTTTCTGTCTGTTGCACTTTGTTTGGCTTATTTGAAGCTGTTGTTCTGCACTGACTGTACCTGCAGGAGTTGTATAATCATGATTGTTTGCACTACATGAACTGTAATGCAAATGCCTTTAAGAAACAAAAATGTAAATCTTAAATAAGTCGGCCTGCAAACATATTCAGCAACTTATTGTATGTTTTTTATCAAGATCCAGGATAACATCCCGCTTCCACCTGTGACTAATAATGTCCCGAAGGATGCAGGGAAACAGGTTCACAGACAAGCTGCTGATCCGCCAGCTTCAGCTTCTTAAATCAGTCTTTGTGAAAAGCTTTCTGATATCATTCATCTAATCTAACATATTGCAGCGTGTGATTCATTTCTCCTCTTCTCACTTTCATCATCCCAAAACTGGTCAGAGTTGTAAATGTAAGAACTTTTGCCAATCTTCTTTCTGCCCGAGGACCTCGACTCAATCAGTCTCTGGATCATTGCAGTTCTGTCATTACTACGTTCAGACCTACTCCCGTCTGTTCATCTCTCCATCATCGTGCTGCAGGCTGCAGGCGTTCTGCAGGATCCTGTCTTATCTTTACGAGGACCTTCACTTAACGAATGTCTAATCGTTAAAGTATTTGATTTTAAACATTAATAAATATTGTTAAAACTTTCAGAGCAATCGGTTAAAATAATTAAAGAAGCTGCGACACACTTACAGTGCAGCAGAAAGTAATATATATAATATATGATTAATTCCTCTGGTCTTCATACACAAGCACACAAGCTGAATCTACTGAGTGGGAATGTTCAGCCTCACATTGTGCTTCAACAGTCTTCTGGCTTTTACATTAAAATCATACACAATTAGCTTTAATGGTGATTACGAGCTACGCCTCTGTCACACACACACACACACACACACACACACACACACACACACACACACACACACACACACATTACTGCGAACGTGTGCAATCATATTTGTTTGAACTCCTTTACATTGTTTCGTGGGTCTGTGTCTGTTTGTCTGACGGCATTAGCATTCGAGCTGCGCCTGTCCTACAACAAAGGCGTGTGTGTGTGTGTGTGTGTGTGTGTGTGTGTGTGTGCCCTGCCTCTCCTTTTATCCCATCTCAGCAGACATGAGGCGAGCTGTCGGGCGAGCATGCCACACCTAATTCACGGGGATCAACCCCCTCCACCCCCCAAATCCCCCGCTGAGAACTTTAATGCTCTCAAAGAGAATATCAGAGCGATCACAGGTGCACTGCTGTGTTAATGAGAGGCTACTCCCTGTGCCCAGGCCAGTCCCACCAAACCCCCCCTTCACACACACACACACACACCTCTATGTGACTCAAAAGCAGTGTTTTATTAAAATTAAATTAAATTAAATTCGAATAGCAGACCCCTTCATCAAAACCCGCCTGCTTTCCTCAACGACCGGCCGAGTGTGAAAATGGGCAGCGCTCCAATCGACTGTTCTCTGCACATCCCCGTTTCTACAACTGACCACGTGATCCCCTCTGCGTCGGCAGTGATGAGAGACGACGTGGATCAGATCCAGCGGGGACGTAACACGTGTTCAGGTGGAGGAATCATCCCTCCAGTCGAGTTCAGAGACTTGGAAGGATCTGACCGGGATGCATATTAGTTATAGAGTTTAACAAGAGCCCGGGGAGACACCTCAGGCAAAACCAGTGTTTCTCATGCACAGGTCAATTTTGAGATTTTGGGCTTTATTGCGTCCATACCACGTCGTCTTTCAGACATCAAAATACACTTTTAGGCGATTATTTTACTAACTGTCTGTAGATTAACCAAACGTTAAAGATCATTACTCTCTTGCAAAATGTATGCATTTGAATATACGGTGGTTTCTGCTCATTCTCTGAGACAGAAGTCTTCCGCAGCTCTTACAAACACCAAACCTTCCAGTTTCATCCCCATCTTTATTCTGAAGCTTTCTTCAGAGGGGTTTGTTCATCTATCATTCATAGCCTGATCTACATAACATTTTGTTCAGAAAAACATGTCGGAAATGGATTTTCTTTTGGGGCTGATTACAGTATTTTCTGATGTACGCAGAGATAAAAAGAGATATCCTATTAATTACCTTTATTTATTATATTTATGGCTTTATCAGATTTCTGTTCATCGTCATATTAAGCACATATTTAAAACACAACTTCAGAAACACTAATAGATGCAACAAACACTAAATGTTTCACTTCTGAGGATCTATCAGTGTCGGAGTGGGCATGCACGTAGATCTTCTGATTAAAGAGTGTGTGTGTGTGTGTGTGTGTGTGTGTGTGTGTGTGTGCAGGTGAACTTAATTCTGTGCTGGAATTTTATCAACCGAAATCACTAACAGTGCCAGACGCTCTGCAGCAGCGAGCCTGCAGCCGGGCGGCAGATTCACAGGAAACAAATAAGAACACAGAAAGATTTAAGGATCAGATTAGACTTTAGAATGTGAATGTTTCGTCTACTTATTCAGTAAATATTTTGTCTTCTTTGTAGATGTTCTGAGGCTGTGTGAAGGACAATTACATGCAGGTTTAGGGAGAGTGCAGCCCAGACTGTGGCAGGCATCGCAGGGTGGGGGAGGGAAACTTGCAGAGGAGGGCGGCGGGGATGGGGAGCAAACAAAGCACATGTGGGCTTTAGCTTGTCAGGATTTTACAACTCTGGGAAGTTATCATGGCAGCAGTCATTTCATCCTCCATCTGCATGATCTGCAGGTTTAACAGTAGACACACGGCGCTCTAATTGATTGTTTTTGCAGCTAAAGTTGAGCCAAACTCAAGTTTCTGCAGACAAACAACTGGACCTAATCATCCATTCATTCTTTCAGCTCTACTTTGTCCATTACTGTTAAGTAAGGGCATTGAGTACAGTGCATATGACCATGTTTTCTCCCAATACCTGAGTTACTGTGTGCATGTAAACACAAGTCTGACAGAGTCAAAGCTTCAAAACATGTTCATCTTCACAGCAGCCGCATTGACACGTCTGACAGATTTAAAACACGTGTATTTTCACAACAAACTTGCCCCGTATTCCACCTCAAAACACAGCGCGCGCCTCCAGGATGTAACAAACACTTTCCATGTTTTACTCAAAGTCACAAGCCTGCAGTCGGTCAGACACAATGTCAGACACAATGACATATCTGTGCTCAGAACTCATAACCAGCTGCATTGTTTGATATGAGAGCAGGGAGCAGCTCAACGGCTACTTTATCTTGATCTCTAGACTGGGAGACTCCAGTTCTCAGGGCTCAGCAGACAATATCCACCACTTGTTTTATTCACTCGGCCACAACGTGCCAAGACCTTGAGCCAGAGCTGTGGTTATGACTGGATTCCCAGTCGTCGGGTGGCACTGTGTCCTGCTGGGCGGGTGGGGGGGGGGGGGGGGTTGGAGGAGGAGGAGTTCACGTTGCCACAAGCAGCTGTGAACAATAGTAACGTCGCCCCTCCATTCCCATGCGGTGGAGGACAGGGGCAGCTGGGGAGGGGAGCGCTCCAGCAACACCTGTGGGCAGCCCATTTATCAAGTGATTTGTGGGAAGAAGTGAAGAGAAGAAAGGAAGGAGGGGGGTGTGTGGAGGGGGGTGTGTGGAGGGGTAACTTAAAAGAGTGTTATCACGGGACCACACACAAAGAACTGCCTGTTGATTTCCCTCTCACACACACACCTGTGTGTCTATAAAAGAATCTTGCACGTCTAACCTTCTCCTAACTCCTGTCTGTAAGAAGTTCCTCTCATGCTTTCAGTTCGCTGGTCGACAGACCGACTTTAATCTCGTGTCGCTGCACAGCTGGATTATTCTACACACTCTCTACATGTACATACGAATATATACAATAAGATATATATCAAAGTTTCATTCTGCGTTGTGTTTGTGTTGAGCAAATAGCTTTCATGGTTCAACACAAGCAGTGTTTCCCCTGCCATTGCCTTGGAGGGGCGCCGCGTCCCCTCCCCCCCCCCTACGGAACTAAATAGAATCTGTGCAACGCAAAGAACAACATCTTAAAAACTGCATGACGCTGAACTTTCTCTGAGACAGTTTACTTCTCCCACACTTGTTTCACTTGTAAACAAACCACACATGCACACCCTTGTACCAGGGTCATGTCCCGCCCCGTGGCGTCTTCTCAGAAACAGCAGCTGGTTACTGTTGTCCGAGTCCGACCGCAGGTAACCAAAACAACATTTATCCGGTACACAACTGATAAACATCGTGCACTGCCATCAGCAGATGCCATGTCATTTGACAATAAGCCGACGGCTGTCAACATGGCCGATCAATCGGTGCATCCCTAAATGTTTTCATTTGCTCCTCATTAAATCCAAACTGTCCGATCGTCTGACTTTGTTCTAGCAGCAACGTCACAGCGTTCCCAGAGCTGAAGAAGGAACCAAACAGAAAGGCGCTGCACGTGTGGCAGATATATAACAAGGATCCATATACACAAGCGCTAATGAGACAAAAGTTGGATAACCCAATTTTAGGATGAAACATGTATAAATTAACTTCCGCAGACGGGCACACGGGGAATCCTCTGCTCAGAACACTCTTTGATTAGACGGTTGATCTTTTAACAGCGTCCAATATCAGGGCTGGGGGAGTGGGTGTTGGTGGGGGGGGGGGAGGATTTGATATTTAAGCATCTCTTTATCCTCTCCCTTTTGAAATGTCAAGTTCAAAGATCCAGACCAGCGGCCTTGATCTGTGAGCTAAGACGACCCGGAGAATTACCCGGCAACTCCTAACCGCCATCGCACGGCAGAGATAACCACGACTTTGTGGCGAGTCGGTACACATGGAGGGTTATTAACTGTGATTACATTAAAGTCTGTAAACAGGCGTTTGATGTTGGCTCCTCGTGCTCCGGACCTCCTGTAATCCAATCAAAGCAGTGTTTGCTCTGTGATGAAATGCTCATTGTGTGTTTGAGCTTTTTCTAATTGAATTCAACTTATTTGATTAGGATACTTTCCCAAGCAGCGCCTCGTACCCCCACAGTGTGTTACGTCCTCTCTGTGATTTTTAAAGACAAATATGAAAAGGTTTTGATGTCTATAATGAAGAGAAGTGATGGATGTGCTGCTCCACTGTTCTGAGTAGCGTGCCAGTGTCAGTGAATGAAGTACTGCCAGTTCATTTAGAGACAAACATCGCCGGCTGAACTGGAGCCAAACCGCCGCAAAGCACTGAAAATAACACCAATCCGCCAAAGAACGAGGAAAAAACAATGTTTTTCACCTTTATGAACGCGTAATAAACCGTTTACAATACACTTTTACGTGGTTGTAAGCAGATACTCGTGTTTATTATTCTATTTGTCAAAAACTATTACGCATAAGTGGAGGGTAGGGTATATTAGATCTTCATTTATTCTACATACAACTACATTATAGTATCTATGTTATGTTATGTTCACGGCTTTGAGAAGCCTCATCTCATTTGTTTTATAAGCACATGAACTGCTCAGAGATCAGCACAAGATTTCAGCCAGTAAAGCACTCGAGAATCGATGAACCATCGGTCAACATTTGGATGATACGGTGTCCAAACGCTTCCGGCAGATTCAGTGCACGAGGCACTAGTTGGACGAGAGAACGTGGAGGAAATATAACCCTGAAAATGCTGAATCACCGCTGAATAAAGTGGAAAACATCATTTATTCAGCGGAGTTTGAAAAGTTACAACAGAGGTTAAAGTAGTTGGTAACCTCAGAGGTTTCTGAAGAGAGGCTTCATGCAACACCACGAACACGTCAGCACCTTTGACAGCATGACTGCCTCTTATTAAAGGGGCACTCGACTGATTTTACACGAGGATCAGTTTTCTCGTTGTGGAGAGAACTACTCAGCTGTGGAAGCAGTCGATTAATGTCTTCTCTGGCTCTGGAGGAGCCTCGAAAATATGGACAATGTCATCGGGGTTATCTCAGCTTGAAGACTTGCAGGAGGCCTTTATGGGGGAGTGTAGGGTCCGGGGTTTAAGGCATATACACTCATTTTTAAATCACTTGAATCTTTATGGAAGTAGTAGTATGCACATATGAAATAATAAGATACAGACATACATTTAAGGATAAGTCTGGTGATTCAATATTTCTCCTATCGTCGTAAAAAGACCGAACAATGAATTGATGCTACTAAGATGTCTTATTCCCAGACATTAGAAAGAAAGTTCCTTCATGAAGCTGAACGAGGGCACTGCGGTTTATTTAGATGCCGTTCCACATACACTGTGCTCATGCTGTAAACACACAGGCGCGGTCTTTTCATGAGATTTAGGGACAACAAGAACACAGAACATTGCCAGCCTTAACCTTTCAGCACAGAGGTCCTGAGAAATGTGAGCCCACTAATCTGTAGGATTAAAGGAATAGCTGCCCCCGAATTAATATAAATTGTATATAGCACCCACCTCCCGAGGCTCGCTGTGGTCCCAGAAAAAGTTTTCTATCGAATTAGGAGCGTGGAGAGCCCGAGAAATGAAGCTTATCAGTGCAAACAGACTTGGACGGAGGCGAAACGAATGACAGCAAAAGAAAAGTTTTAAAATGCGTTGTGGGATTATCTTCCCGTGAGGGGTGCTCATCAAACTCCTTCATAAGAAATGCTTCATTACCTTTTTCTTGCTGTCTTTGAAGTCACTGATTGAAGTCATGCTTTCATTTTTCGGGCACTTCGCTCTCCTTAACGCCATTGGATAGAAAACCTTAGAGCATATGCAGCCCAGGGAGGTGGGTAATATATCACGTGTATATTGTTTTTGCTGCTTTACTGTAATTTGAAACATGATTTTGTTTTTTAGCTGACGGCTAATCTCCCTCACTCTGTGACACTCCTCTCCGGCTCCGGGTTAGAATTAGTGAAACCGTTCCAACGTCGCCCTCAAAATCTGTCAAAAACTAATTTACAGCATACATTATGTGCAGAAGAGGGGGGGTGGGGGGGCAGGAGATGCATGTTGTGTCACATGATGTCTTTGCTGCTGGGTAATCAGCGCTGCATGGACGTGGCCCAGTCGTTAGGAATCCTTGATCTAAATGACAATCCCAGGAGGTGGTGGGATATAAATAACTGATGGTCTTTAAACTCCACTCGAGAACATGACAAGATCACAATCTAAGTGAATTATCTGCAGCCATTGGAAGCTTCTCTTGCTCCTCCACTATCATATGCCATGTACCCTTTAACATGCACAACCGTGTTTTTTCAACCCTGTTGGTATCAGTGTTCCTGCTCTCTGCTGGGCAGCAGATGCCGAGCTAGCTGGAGGTGGAGGAAGCCCGTGGCGACGTGACTCCTCCGGCCCTGCAGGGGGCTTTGGGAGGCAGCGATCTCTTCACCAGGTTTGCTGCTGGTCAATCATACTTGTGTATTTTTGGACGTGGTTTCCAAAAGACAAATCTAGTTTCATTTACTTAGCTTTTTGTTATTTAATGTATGTCGCTAACAGATATAACGTACAAGGGATCTTTAGGTCCAGCAGGTGATGACTGTGCAGCACTTCAGGAGCCATCACTTATTAAATGGGACTCTGGATGGGGTCTGTCGTATCAATATGACTGCATATTAGATAAATTTGACATATGCTGCAACTTAAACAAGTAATCCTCCTCTGCCGGGGTCTTAAAGATGTACACACACACTTTATGTGGCAGATACGGGTTCTTTGGAACAGCTTGTACATACTTCCAGGAAGAGTAAACTGGAGATAAATATAAATAGCCAATCATACTTTTAGAGGTACTTTGTGCTTCAATTAAAACCTACAACATAAAAAAGGCAATAAGATATGGTAGTAGAATCATTATGTTCTGCTCCAGCGAGGTGTAGTCAATAGTCATTTGGTTACACCCCAATCACACTTTCAGACCAATAAACTAACAATTTCTAATTCAACATATTGACAGTGTTACTACACCCCCTTTTTAGTCACTTATCCAAGTCAGGGTCACTTTCACAACGGGGCATGGAGAGCAGCCCAGACTGTCTGTTTCCCTGGCAACCTCATCCCGCTCCTCCGGTCTCCGTGGGTGGTTTCCGTGCCAGATGCCCAAACCACCTCGAATGACTCCTGTCTGCCTCTGTCACACACTGATGATGTCAGAAGGGTCTAAGATAAAACTCATGTTTCCAGCTTCGCCCCGGAGGGATGCTGGGAGGACTTTGCTGCTGTTCTGCTGTCACAGCTGAGAGGTGCATTTAGGAAATCACTTCCCAGGACACAAGGACTGGTTGTGGTTTAAAAGTCACACTAGCCAGCCTGCAGAGACACCTCACTCTGGTGGTTGCAACGTTTGTATGTGCAGCAATTCAGCAGCACAACAGCTCCACTGCAAGTCCTGCTGACGCTTTATGAGATGTCAAATTTGACAAGAAGGTGACACAAGAAGTGTCCAAAATGCAAAATGGTTCATCCTGGAATATCCACAGCAGATTTAGGGCTATCTGGCCATTAGTTTTTCAAGACACCTTGTCATGACCAAAGTGAGAGAAACATCAAAATCATCATCATATGCAAAATTGTTCAAATCATCGCCAGAGAAACAGACGGACATTTAGGCCCGTCACAATAATCACTTCAGCAACTTATGGTACAATATATAGGCATGACCTCGATGTTGACAGGTTTACATAAGAATAGCACCAACATCTTAGCCAACAGGATGCCAGAACAGCAATATTGTGCACAGACCACACCAATAAAAGCTCTCACACACTCAGAGCCAGATCATCCATTACTGTAAGTCTTGTGTTTGTTATTAAGTCGAGTGTTTTCCAGTTTCTTCACAAACATGGTTTTGGTTTGCATTCTCGTTTTTTAGAATTGTGAGCAGAGAACTTCCAGGCAGGTATTTGTAAAGAATAACAGCAACTAAAACATTTAATTAGATGCAGGAAAGGAAATAAACTCAAATCAAATCTTTATATTAACAATGACTTTGATGCTCAACCAGGGAGAACAGCTCACCGCAGCCTTTATGCATGTAAAGTAGATGTTTTCACCATGCATGAGATAGAGTTAGTTTGGAGCCTTGACACGTCTTTATTCTAACATTTCAGCTGTAGAAGCCCCACAGGGCAGATTCCAAACCCTAAATTCGAGCTGCAGAGGTGGATCACATTACAGCCGTCATCAGACACGTCTTCAAAAGACACAAGCCGTGTCTGGCAGCCACTAAATTGCTCCAAAAGTCAACTCTGCACCGTGGCTCCTTAATAAATCCTGTCTCAGACTTGGACATCACCCTTCAGAGTCTGATTCTTATCTGTGAACAAAGCCTGTTATCACGTCCCACGTCGAGATCTTTGACATTTCTCGACAAAGCCCAAAACAAACCACCATGCAAACTATGTTATTACCAAACCTCTACTTGTTATTCCATCTGCATACTGTTTAATCCATGTGAAAGACTTTCTCAGTTAGAAACAGACTCATTTGTTTGATCTTTACCCAATTCAAATTCAGCTCATCTCACTTCAGACTGCCAGGCATTTGCCTAAAGTTCCTCCCACACATCTACTCTGTGACTTCTGCTAGCTGGATGCAGTGTGACAACATGCATACAGACTAATACGTTTAAAAAGATCAATACATGTGCGTTTTGCACAAACAGTCAATCTGTCAAAAGTTTGCACAGGAATAACTACGACTGCGTATCGAGCCCAAGTACTTGTATTCATAGATTGAGATTTAAGTTTGTACCAACCAACAGATACAATGTGCAGATGAATCTATGGTGAAATGATAAATATCTGTAGTCCTACTTGTATTACAATGATCCAGAGAAACGGGGTTCGGGTTACTGGAGATAGTCGAGACAGATTCCACCGTCCGATCAACAGTTGCTGCTGGTTTTTCCTTCAGCAGCTTATTTTCTGCCTCTCTTAGTTTTCCTGAGGGACACTTAAACAAAGAGATGAGGCCTCTTGGGAATCTGCCAAACAAATGCCCCGCAACCACTAACGGAACAACAGTAAAAGACAAAAATAATTAGGCCTGCACTATGAATCAGCTGAGGGGGAGAGTCCCACACAAAGCATGAAATGTGAGTAAAGCCTGGCTCAATCCAGCGCGCTGATGGTTGAGCCTCCGGGGTTGGGATAACATTTACAGACGCACTGACACAAGACTCTGTAATCCTGCTCCGTGCATGATATCATACGCAGACATCTCCCTTTATTTTAAACATCATATTGAGGGTTTTAACTAAAAGAACTGGAAACTAACACTAAGAAAACCTTAAAAATATGAAGTTTCACCTACAACCAGCCTATTTGAGACTGATGACGGGCAGCGAACCTATAGCCGGTTGCATAGTTTACAGTAATGAACAGATGCATGCCATATCCATGCCATGGCACAGCCCATTAGCACAAGAGGCAAACACCATGAAAGCCGCTCTGGTTAGCCTCGAGGTCTTCATGCATATTCATATGCACATGTACACGTTGAACACCGAGGTGTCTTTTCACCATCAAAGTCGGTTTGGAGTTGAACAGACTTCATTTTAATTTGACGACAGATGTGATTGCAAGCTGATGTGACAGGAAACTGACTGGCACCGTGCCAGACGGCGGGAGATGTTGTCTAATGAACTCATGTGATGGTAAAGGCATTCCACAAAAGTTTATTTTTAGCAGCTATGCTAGCAGTGTAGCGCCTGAGAGGACAATGTCGGCTGTTGGGCAGAAGAAGAAGAAACAAATCATTTGCATCCCGAGTCCAGACTGAAATATCTCAATAATATCTCAACTTCTGGATGGATTGTTATATTTGCAGCAGATATTCCTGGTTCCTAGATGTATTCTCTGTTGGTCCTCTGACACCAGAGAAGTTATGTCATTGCCTATTAGGTATTTTATCTGGCTGTCAAGAGGTCATCTCAGAAACTAAGCATATCCATAATATCTTCATGGTTGGTTGATCGTGGTTGGTTGAACTATTGTTCAATAATTCCAAACTTGTGAATTAGTCTTAGCCTTTCCACACTTTACTTTGGCTCTGAAGTGAAACAAGAATCGTGTCTAATGTGTTTGCGTCTGTTTGAAAACGATATGGACTCTGAAACATAAATATGTTATTTTTGGTGGCTGTCATAATAAATCACTTTCCCCATCAGGCGTTAACGTAGCCTCTGTGCTCCTTAAATGTCAGGAACATGACATTACCTGTTGCATTTACTTTTTTGTTACTCCTGATATTACTTTGCAACTTAATCCTGGTGATGAGGTGGACGTTACACTTAATATATTTGCGCAGGCTCTCCAGGCGACACTGACACATTGGTTAGCAGTTTGACGTAAACCTTAAGAGCAAAGGAAATCAGAGAACTTGGCATTCCTCGGGACAATGGTGGAGATTTTGGGGGAAGCCTTGAGCAAATACTGAAGACAAGTCGGTGGCATCTGCATTGTTCCAGGAAGAAACATATCTCGTATCCATTACAACAGAACAGACTTAAAGATACAAGTTAAACCTCTAACCAATGACATAGTGCTGCGCTCACATTTCACACACACCTAAACCCCTTAAGGATTTAAAGGGGAATCTGTGCTTTCCACCCACCAGGGAGTAAAAAGAGTTAATTATAGAACCAATTACAGCAAGATCGAACTCGACAGCCTCTCTGAATAATGGGGAACTTGACTCTAATGAAGGTTTACTCCACACTCAGTTATTCTGGTAATGATGTTTTTGTTGAAACACATTAAATACTTTTCTAAGAAGTTTGAAAAATTACTTTAATTTCTGTATCATCCAGCTCCATTTGCATCTGCCACCGTGCTCGTCAGGACTAGAGGCCGAGATATTAAATCAGGCGATCGTTATTATTGGCAGATATTAGCTAATCATAGATATAGATATAGATATATATATATATATATATATATATATATATATATATAGATATATATAGAGTATCTGTATGTCAGGCGACAGGGAACCAGAACATGAAGTAGAAATACCAAAGATATGTTTAAAGGTAAATAAGAAACGATGTCATCATTTCATTTCCAGTATAACTTAATTTCAATTTTGGAAAATATCTTCTCCTCCAGCTAAACTAAGCTAAGCTAAGCTAAACAAAGCTCAACGAAGCTGAACTAAACTTAGCTAAACTAAGCTAAGCTAAGCTAAACAAAGTTCAACGAAGCTGAACTAAACTTAGCTAAACGAAGCTAAACTAAGCTAAGCTCAACAAAGCTAAACTAAGCTAAGCGAAGCTAAACGAAGCTCAACGAAGCTAAACTAAACTAAGCTCAACGAAGCTGAACTTAACTTAGCTAAGCTAAACGAAGCTCAACGAAGCTAAACTAAGCTAAACTAAGCTCAACGAAGCTGAACTAAACTTAGCTAAGCTACACAAAGCTAAGCTCAACGAAGCTAAACTAAACTAAGCTAAGCGAAGCTAAACGAAGCTCAACAAAGCTAAACGAAGCTAAACTAAACTAAGCTAAGCTAAACTAAGCTCAACGAAGCTGAACTAAACTTAGCTAAGCTAAACTAAGCTCAACGAAGCTGAACTAAACTTAGCTAAGCTACACGAAGCTAAACGAAGCTAAGCTCAACGAAGTTAAACTAAACTTAGCTAAGCGAAGCTAAACTAAACTAAGCTCAACAAAGCTGAACTAAACTTAGCTAAGCTACACGAAGCTAAGCTCAACAAAGCTAAACTAAACTAAGCTAAGCGAAGCTCAACAAAGCTAAACGAAGCTAAACTAAACTAAGCTAAGCTAAACTAAGCTCAACGAAGCCAAACTAAACTAAGCTCAACGAAGCTATTATTATTATTAGTTATTTTTCTGTATGTAGCTCATTACAATGACAGCTTTTATAAATCAGATTTGTTTCGTTTGGCAGTTTCTCTTTTGGACACTAAGAAAGACTTCCCATGTGGGTGGTATGTTATGCAGTGCCAGTTTTAAGTGCCAAAGAAACTGACATGACATTAACTTAAATTGTGCACAAAGATTCTCATCAATGCTCACAAACATGCTGAAAATAAACCAGACTCAGGATGGGGAGCTCCGTCGCTCCAGCGCCACATTACAATTGTATTAAGTTCATCCAACCTTTATTTGAATACAACCTTTTCCTGTGTGCTCCTGCTCTTTCAGTCAGAACTGTTGACAACAAGCGCAAAGCAAATATTCCCAGGCTAAAAAAAAAAAGGGGAGGCAAAGGAGGGGGCATGAGAGAGGTGTGTGAGGAGACTCAGGATTGGGGGGGGACACGGCTCAGAAAATGCGGGAAGGAGGCAAAGACCATTGTGGTGTACAATTTCTCTGTAACGTGAGCCTCCGCTTGTTGCCCCCCACAGCAGAATGTGCCGAGTTGGATGGATTGGGCGTCAGGTGTGTGCAGCTGCTGGTTAAGCTCTGTTTGCAGACCAAAGAGGGAGCGAAGTAGGGAAAAGGACGAAGGAAAAGCTTCTCAATGAAGTCGATGCTGGAGGTTTTTTGTCTCTCCCTCTGGCACCGTTGGGACTGCTGCCAAGACTTGGATTGTGGCCCAAGAGAGTGCCATGTGTCCCACAGATGGGCCTTCTAAATATGAATGGGCGTCATGTACAGATGGCCAATTTCGCATTTAGAGACAAATGGCCAAATCTGCTCAAGACTGAAGTATTACTAATGAATGTCTTATTTTAAAACAAAGAAACCAGGATTGTCTTATTGCATATACATGCACACATACATAAATATGTGGATTCACATATGCGTGCATTTAACTGGAGTATATTTACACTGAATAATGACAATTTGGTGCCATTACAGAGGAACTCCCTCCTGATCTTATCTTTGAATCTTCTTTTTGAGCTTCTCTTAAATACAAAATTATTTATTGTTCAAACCTTAAGAGAAAAAGAAGCAGAGGTGCTACATCACAACATGTCCGTCATCTCATAACTAAACTGATCCCGAGTCGACACACATCAGGATCCGTCTGATTCAGCCGAGGTGACAATGAGTGATTGTTCATACACCCGCCTTGTGGCAATTTATCAGTTGCATGCTTTTAGTGCGGATGTTATTTATTGAAACTGGTGCGTGGGTTTTTTATGCACTTGACAATGCACTGTGAGGACGAGGTGTGAGGCTGTTTATGATCCTGCGCTGATTCAGATTCCACACGGTGCTGTTGACTGTGGCAAAACTCCAGATGCACTGCCTGGCAGAAAACGTAACTAAGTACATTTACTGAAGTACAATTCTGAGGTACTTGAGGAATTACATTTTACTATTTATATTATACTTTTCTTTTTTACTCAGCAATGAGCGTTATACAAAAAGTTGTAACATTAGCTCAACTGCAGCTTTAATGTGAATGCATCAATACTAATACCTCTGTATCAATAACTTTTGCTTTAAGTACATTTTGCTGATAACTTTCATACTTTTATTTCAGTAACATGTTGGATTTTTACATGCAATGGAGTATTTTCAAATTGTGGCATGTCTACTTTTACTTAAGTCCACAATCTGAATACTTAATCTTCCATCACTGCCTGGAGTCCTGTGTGTAAAACTGGGTGTTAAATCCACTATGCAGACATTGTGAAATCTGTGTGTGCACACTGATACATGTAAACACCGGGGGGAAGGGATTATCTGAGCAGGAAAACTGATTTCTCTAAAGAAATATGAAGTTTCAGGGACATTTAAGCCACCGGGACAGACTGGTGTCCACAGTACAAGCTCCAAAATGTTCCTTTAAGTATAGACAGGTATTATGATCTAATGATAGGGCCTGATGGACCATCAAACCAGGGCACAACACATACCTCTACATTCAACATGCTGCTTGTACAACACTGTATACAAATAAAATCAATCCAGTGCAAGCGGTGCAGCCAAAACCAATATTTGGGCTTTTAGAAAACAACCCTCTCAGCACTCTCCCAGCGTGGAGAGAAAAACTCTGATGTGAAACCCTGCAGCACGTTTTTAAAAATAACTACACAAAAGTGTTGAGAGACATTTTTCACGTTGCTGATGAAGGCTTGTCACTCCGGCACTACTCCATGATGAGATCTTCACCACTTGAATGCACATGGTTGTTCCTCCCTCTCATCAGTAATTTCCTACATTCCTCTTCTTGATTGAGTTTGCTTAAAACAACCGTGTGCAGCTCCTGAGACGGGTCCCATCTCCTCTCTAAGACTGTTCACTGTATCGATTTTTCACTTTGTTGAATGATGTGCTTTGAATAACCAGTCATGGATGTATTGGGCAGTTCTTCAGCACCAGAGAGGTAGTCAATACACGAGAAATTCCCTCCCAGAAGGCCAGGGATCAAACTACAGAGGCAGCTGTTGGATATAAATTCCCTCTCAAACATCAACCATCCACTCACTGCAGAGATTCACTCCACATGCAAGACAAGGCCCCTGAAAACACTTCAATGTGGGCTCAAGGGAGGATGTCAGCTCTACTTCTGCCAGCGAAACAGCTCTAACTTTGATTTTCTACAACATGTCATGGCTCTTCAGAGCATGCACAGGCTTTAAACGGGCTTGACACAACAAACACAAAACAAATATGTTTTAAAGAAGATAAATGCAAGAAGTTTCTGCAAGTTTTAGTCAATTAATGGCAGCTCAGCAGGTATAAGGAGGCAAGATTCAACTTTTTCATAGGAATCAATGTCTTCGAATGCTGTTTAATAATTAAATCAAACCTTGTTGTGTTCATTTAGAACTAATTAGCTTTAGTACTTGTGTATTCTAGGCAATATGTCGCACAATTTATATTTTTTTATCAACAAAACAGGGAAATAACATCCACTCATGTCAACTAAGGCATGAGGATTGATTTCATAGATGTGTTGTACTTTGTTGAGTGTTGAACGAATCAACGCCGACTTGCAGTGTGAGACTTGAAGCATTGACTATTTCATTATTTAACGAAAAGCACCATCTTTTATCTTTCAAACAAAACATGGAACAAAGAATGCAAACCCTGGTCTGTGGTTTTGTCCCGCCCTGTCCGTGTAGACAAAAGCTCTCAAGCTTGAATAATCAGTGAAAGTAATGAAAAGAGTTAACTCAATAGGATGTACGGTACTTGATTGCTCACTGTGCTGACATACATGTTACTTGAATTAGCTTACATATGCTTAATGCTACAGCAAGGCACCATTATATTTCCACAGGGATCAAACCGCACTCTCTTTAATGAAAACAATGAGCCAATACATTAGATTATATGGCCGTCATGCCTGGCTATCACTCAGGCAAAAGCACTAATCCCACATGAACAACTGCAGCCAACAGCTGCACACTTCCTGCTACATCCAGACGAGCCCCGCAGCAGCGTCAAGGCATTCTCTCTGGCGTTCAGCCACGGAGACGGAGGAAGAAGAGGTCAGGGAGACAAGCCATTATTTACACGAGGAGATAGACTCACCGGGATACCTCATGACTCATTTCACATACTTCACTACTTTACTTGCTACAAAAACACATTTTCTCATCTGGCTCTTAATGATTAATGATTAACACTCACAGCCAAACAAGAACATAATGCATGTATAAATATATAATCTGATTATAGAATAAATAAGACTGACCAAATATTCATAGTTTGACAGTTTTGATAGTTTATGTTGATTGATTTACAGCAGTTATACGTATTAATTTATGTTCATATTTAAGTGTGGTTTCATTGTCATGCGGTCCTTGTGACCTTGTGGTCAAAAACTATTTGAATATTTCAATTATGAGATTGGCAGTTTGAGTCATTTCACTTAATTAAATATATCATTTTAAATTAAATTTTAGAATATCAATATGTCAATATAAAATCACAACGAATAATGAACTGACTTGAAAGTCTTCGGGTATTGTGTAAAGCTAAAATATGACAGTTAATATATAATAATATATTAATCTGACCATTATTTTAATTAAACTCACTCAAATATCAAAGAATAGTGTCTTTAAATGTCTGTTTTGATGTCTTTGGCGCCACCTGTGGTGATTATCAGTAATTGCAGGACTGTTTTCTTCACCAACGTTGTGCCGCTTGTGATTGTTCTCAGGAATGTCGCCACAAATACAAAGTCTTTCAACATTTGGGCCATAGATGAGTTCTTAATAGGTTGGTCAAACAGTGGGGCTGTATGGCACAAAGCAGATTTACGAGGACGTTTGTTAGTGGAACCATTTTAATGCTGATTTGCGGTTTCTAATGGGATTAACTGACAACGAGGCCAATTTAGAATATCACCAACCTTTAAAGGCAATTAGGCCATTAGCGGTTCATAAGGACATGTCCTTTGGCAGCATTTCAGCAAAACATTCCTCCTCCTTGGGTAATGGTTAAAAGGTTAGTGTAATGATCACCCATGTCACCTGTTGTTGGTGCGGCAGCGGACTGAACGTTTTGGGGTATTTCTGATTGAGTACTTGAAATAATAAATGCAAGTAAAATTAACATTATTTTGCAGCACAATTTCAGGTTTGAGGTTTTTCAAACACCGGTAACAGCGACTACCGCGGCAAGCCTCGTGCACACCTTAACAGTTACACCACCCAATGGCATGCTGGGTAATGCTCGCTCTATGTCGACGTTCATGTGAGCTTTTGCCCCCCAATGACGCGTATACTCCAGCAGGCCCAGTGAACGCAACTATGTCAGGACTGGTGCATTGCTCCGAAGTCACCGGAGCGCAGTGAGAAGTTGTTTGGATGAGTGGTTCTTAAGAAAGCTGCAAGAAGCTATCGACCCATTCAGTACAGCAACCCGAAGGGATATTTTACAATGAGAAACTGACTTTAAAGAATCCCTGAGAGCCTTGTAATGGACAAAACCTTGTTTGGCTAAAAACATTTCTTGAATGGCAGGGACTAAGCAAGCACCTGTCTACTTTCTGTTGCGTAAATGTCATCGTAAAAGCTCTGATTTACTGCACAACCTCACTGTCCGGACTACTTGCCCATTCCTGTAACACAACATGCCCATCATACTGATGAATGCTGGTCTGTGAGATCAATAAGTGGTGGACAATGCATCAGCCCTGCTACATGTGAGGGTTTCTTGTCATACTCTGGGTGTATTTCCATGCAGGAGATGCTTTTAGCCACAAATTGTATTCAAGTAAGATGCCCTTCAATGCCCATTAGGGAGGAGGTCAGTTTTGACAGAGCCTTGTTTGGAAGCTCTTTAGAGGGCCGGGGTCTCTAGCACAAACCAACGTCCTAATCCAAAAACAGACAGCTTTACTGCGTCTCCAGAGGAGGTAGAGGGGAGATCAGGATTAAATAGCGGTAACCCAATTAAGACAAGGCTGATGGAGTAAAAAACAGGGATTTAGGAGAAAAAAGAGGTTTAATGTTGCTTTTCCTGTTGTGAGATGCTACATGGAGACGGAGGAAGGTTTACATTTAATTCTGTCTGAAGGTAATCCATCAGTAAACATGATGTCTGCCTCTAGGAGAAGTGGTGGGGTAAAAAATGGATTTACACACTAATTGTCTTTTATTATTCTTAAATCGATTTAAAAAATCTATTTTTGTACATTCAATTAATTTTCTGTCAAACAATTAATCTGTTCTTTGACTAATTGTTTCAGCTCCAATTAGCGGTCAGTATTAGACGAGTAACCTTAACTATAACCTTACGTTCCCTTCGTTACCATGTCATAAACTACATTTACAGTCCAAACAATACGTTCATTTATCAATTAGCAAAGTTCCAGCTCCTCACCTGTAAATATTTACTGTTTTTATGTGTTTTACATTATTGTAAACTCATTATCTTTGGAGTTTGGGACTCTAGGTCTTACAAAACAAGATATTTGAGGACATGACCTTGGACTCTGGGAAATAATAATGGACATTTTTCACTATTTTCACTATTAATAGCGTCATGTATCTTCACATAAGTTCATGCATTAATCAATATACAACTTCTGACCCTTTAAAACACCTTGAAAAACAATCTAAAAGTTAAACTCAGACTGGTTCTCAGTCCTCTTCCATCACATTGCTATTATTGTCTGTTATTAGCTGATGAATAACACCACAAAGACTCCAAACTAACCGAGTCCTGCAGTGAGAACTAAGTTTGTTCCTGCGGTCTGTGGCTCTTTAGATGTTTACAGTCTTGTTAAACCTTTAACAAGTTACCCAGACTCGGTCGCATATGACACGAGCCTTTAAAAAGAGGGAAAACACCCGTCACGTGCACAATGCACGCTCAAACGTACTGTACAGCTGCGTGCTCGTGGCTTAATTGGTCCGTTAATTACGCACTAATTAATTGCACCTTTAAATTGTTTATGACTCCAAGACTTTCGACTGAAAACAACCAGAAATAAATGCTAAGATCCGGGAAAAGTGTTAATTTAGTGGAAACACACAAATATGTAAATCAACCTTCAAATGCACTGCTGAAGCGAAAACTAATAGGCACAATTAACTACAACAACACTTCAAATATTGGAGAAAACTGCACTGGTAAGTTAACAAAACATTTTGGAGATGTCACAAACATTTAGTAGGAGCATCCAAGAGAAGCACCACGTTGTGTTTCTCATATCAAACTCAACGGCTGGGCTCCTTCACTCAAACTTGTCTGCTTAAAATAAAAATGGCGTATTTAATTTGAGTTTGAACTCACCGCTCCAGTTGAGGAGGCAGATGTAGAGAAACAGCGGTAGGAAGGTTGTGTGCAGGAGAGCCATGTTCTCGTAAAAGCTGCTCGTCGTATCCAGTCCGAAATAATGTGAAGTGGTGCGTCGAGGAGAAGTTGAAGGCAGGAGCCCGGAGGAGACTGAGGGGGAGGCGGGGGAGGCGGAGAGGGGAGGGAGCTCAATTAAAGCCTCAGTCTGGCGGTGGCGGGGTCCTCCTATTGTGGGGGCTTTATGTGTGTGTGTGTGTGTGTGTGTGTGTGTGTGTGTGTGTGTGTGTGTGTGTGGTAAAACGAAACAGTTTATCAGTGTTTTCTTCCGCAACTAACTCCTAATTCACACAGAGTTTTTTTTCTGGGGCAGAAAGTCCTCAAGGTCACGATAACAAGCCTACCTTATCACTGCTGTGCACACCTTTCAGCCTGAATCACGTGACACACTGGGACACTTTAGTTGCATTTCCATAGTGGTCGAAGGAGATAAATCCAGTTTCACATTTTAATTTTGAAGTCTTTCACTAGGCTACATTTTGAGGACATACGCTTATAATTATTTCTAGATGCCATTTTCATGTATCTACAGCCAGCAGGCGGTTAGCGTAGCTTAGCAGTGGTGGAAGAAGCATTCAGATCATTTAAATGGATCTGTCAAGTCGCTATCACCGAACACAAGGGTGATGCAGCCTGTGGCCCACTCATTTTTGCATTTGCAGTATTATGAACTAGCTGTGTGTGGTGACGTCCCCAGAAAAAAAAAGAGAAATCAGATGCAGCGCACACCGTTTGGGTCTCTGGGAAGTCCAAAAACACACCTGCAAAAAGAGTTTATCTGCATGAGTGTAACTTTAAGTGAAAGCACTAATACCACTTTGTAAAAGAGCAAAAGTCCTGCACTGAAAATGTTATTTAAGTAAATTATAGTTGGTTGAGGTGGAGCTTTAACTAATAATTGTTTTAATTATGGAATAATCAGATTTTTTTAGAGTGAGAAATTGAGCACAAACCTCAACATTACATACATATTACAATTATTTAAATAATTCAAAAAAGGAAAAGCAGCAAATCTTCACGTTCGTAAAGCTGGAAGCATGAAATGTGTTTACATTTAAAATGACTTAAACGATCGAAATAGTTGCCAATTAATTTGTCTGTCAAGCGACTAATTGCTTCAACTGTTTGTTGGGTGGTTTCATTTATAACAAAACATCGTGTTTTATAAAGACGTCATATGTTTTGTGTGCAAAACGCTAATCTGTAAAATAACTAAAGCTGTATAAAGTACATTATTTCTCTCTGAAATCTAGTGGAGGGGAAGTTTTGTATTCTGCGGCCAACCAAGAAATACTCAGACACACATTGATAAATGAGAATTAACTTGTTAATTGGAAAGATTTAGAGGTGCTGCTACAGGCAGATTTAGTTTCCCTCAGACGGAGCCCGGCTAGATGTGTCTCTGTGCTAAGCTAAGATAAGCTAACCAGCTGCTGGCTTCATATTTACTTTATCCTACAAAAATGAGAGTGGTATCAATCTTCTCATCTCGTTAAGCCCTCGGCAGGAAAGCAAAAGGCCAAAGTATTGCTTTAGGTTACTTTTTAGTTGATTACTTCCATTTTATTCTGTGTTATACTTACTCCACTTATCAGGAATATCCTATTGAACAGCCAGTTACTAGCAAAGTAAGAAACATATGAGGAATATACATATATATAACCATATACAGGTATTCTTAAACATCCCAATTTGTCATATTCTTATTTTATTTTTAATTTATTTTAATTTATGTTTCTTGTGTGCATTTTGTTTTATATAATATATTTAATATATTATAAATATCTGTTATTTTGTCATTTCTCTTACTGTGTATGTAAACATCAATACACCAAAGTAAATTCCTTGTCTTGATCTATAATGGCTGCAAGATAAATAAACTTTACTCTTTAATTATTAAAAACACTGTACAATACAATACAATAGAATAGAAATGATACCAATAAAAACCTCCTCTCGCAGTAATAAACACCTTAGCAAACGTTTAAATGTACATTTCTCTAATACTTCCAGCTCTCACTACCTCGCCCACACATTTTACCCTGGAAATATATGGCCTAATTAATATTCTCCCAACCAGGATTATATAAATATTAGCATATCTTTCTACACAGGAATAAAATAGAGAAAATCCGCCATGATGCACAGAGCACAGTGTTGAGAGTGCGGGTTGAGCAAAGGTTACACTGGACTTCCTCCAGAAGAGCGAGCGGGCTTCTGGTGTTTCCATCACCGACTGGAGAGTCACCTTGGTGAACAGCTGCAGCAGAAAAGCTTCCTGCAGTCGGTCACCCAGCTGTCCTGGCCCCGTCACAGGAGCCTACAGCTGTGGACACAGAGCAGGTATTACACTTCCTGTGGTTACAGGACACATTACATTAACTGGACGTGAACAAACTTACAGCATCAGGCAAGACTTCATGATCACTTTACAGATTAGTGTTACTAAGAAGGTAAAGCACCCACACCTTGAATCAATATGGAGTTTACTCAGTGGACAGAGACAGAGAGACGGGGAGAGAGAGAGAGAGAGAGAGAGAGAGAGAGAGAGAGAGGAGAGAGAGAGAGAGAGAGAGAGAGAGAGGGAGAGAGAGAGACAGAGAGAGAGAGAGGAGAGAGAGAGAGAGAGAGAGAGAGAGAGAGAGAGAGAGACAGAGAGAGACAGAGACAGAGAGAGAGAGAGAGAGAAGACAGACAGATGGAGACTGCAGGAGACAGAGAGAGAGACATAGTTGAATAAAAGATTTAAGCATTATTGGACATTACGTTGAGGTGATTGAAATCTATTTTAAATATGGTACATTTAATGTGGATTTATGGAAATAGTGAGATAAAAATAAAATGTTCTTTCTCTTTTTAGATGTGGTTGATGTGGAGTACTAATGTAGAGATAGAATATCTCTCTCAGACGTATTTCAAGCCAGTGGTTCCCAACCTTTCAAGTCCAGTGAATTTTATCTATATAGCGCAAAATCAGCTTCAAGGGGCTTTACAATGTGTAGCATCAGATCCCCTCTGTCCCGCTGAAACCCCCCCAGAAACCCTTC
>NC_041368.1:22108324-22115824 GCF_900634415.1 Cottoperca gobio | reverse complement strand
AGGGTTGTGTACATGTAGCACGTATACTGCACTGTAATCGTTGTGTCTTCGAGTGCTTTAAAGCACAAACAGAACTGTGCTCTTGTGTAGATATAGGGCCGATCAGGAAGCGAGCCCACACACTGTCTGCTCGGCTCACACAGATTGGGGGCAGAGTGTTTCACCGCAGGGATGCCAGACGAAGTCAAGGACCGATGGTTTGAACAGACTCTATCAGAGGAAGGGGCGGGATTGAAAGAAAGGACACCATTCACCAAACAAAAAGAAAATGGCTTCACTGCTCCCCTGCTTGAGAAACAGGGTTTTATAAACTTGTTTATGCTGAGCAAGGAAAACGTCTATAATAAAGACAATTACAGCAATCACACTAACAAGCCTCCAAATGGGAACAGGACAATCGCTCTGCCAGGAACCTACATCGTTGGACAGATTCTTGTGTGTATTAACTATTTTTTACAGCTCAAGCGAGAATTCAGACTGAAAATAGTGAAAAAGAGAAAGAAATGGGTCCAGTT
This sequence comes from Cottoperca gobio, assembly GCF_900634415.1. Lineage (NCBI taxonomy): Eukaryota > Metazoa > Chordata > Actinopteri > Perciformes > Bovichtidae > Cottoperca > Cottoperca gobio. Next base: position 22,115,309 of record NC_041368.1, on the reverse strand, counting down.
TGAGTTGTAGTTGTAGTCGTGAGAGTGTTGAGGGAGCTGGAGACGATGCAGCCAGTCAGATTTACTGTCAATTTGTCTCAGTCAACTGCAATACGGTGACAAAAAATCCCCTCTGTGGCCTCGTTCCCCTTCAAAGAAGTCTGTAAAACTGTTAAGATGGAGTCATTAAGCCAACATAGTTATTCATAACTCTTATGCAGATTGCAGTCCTAAGAGTCAAAAGGTGTACTTAGTGCGTTCTTATCGCTCTCACCGCAGTGTGATCAGGACAATTGAAACCTTCTCATGACACACACGTTTCCAAATCTTGCAAGCAAAGCTCCTCTTGTAGCAGCGCAATGCACCAGAGACAGAAGAGAACATGACGCTTATGTTTACTGCTGTAGTGATTATGTTATTATTATATAAGTGAGAAGCCCTGGTGATGCCGTGGCCTCATCACTGTTATATTATATTTTATTGCTGGCAATTGATCGTGACCTAATCCATTTTAACTTCAAGACAAATAATCCCCATCGCAGCTGAGCATTACTTTACAGAGAGTGCATGCAATGAGCCGTTTATTCTGTTGCATTATAACAACACAACAGCTGCACAGCAACGACTCCATATCAAGGAACATGTCAGGGTTTAATTTATTGAGTAAGTATAAATAAAAAAAGGAAAGGTGATAGTTGGACACGCAGAATTCAGCAAAATGAGAATTTGCAACTGACTTATTTAGAGTTATTTGCTTTAATTTGGAGTAAATATGAAACGTATTTTGTGTTTATTAAGGTAAAAACACATTTAATGTGTAGGACTTGATAAGTATTATCACTTTACAGACATGAAATACATAATTATGTTGTGTATTAAGAGTTTGCTGTATATGTATTGTTTTCTTACTTAAATATAAATATATATAGGAAATTCTAATCTAATCTCAGACCTTGTACTCCACACACCCACAGCAGATGCTGAATAAATTGCAGTCAGAATTGATCCTGATGGAAAACTAAAAAGAAACCCATGTTCTTCACCTCCCGTTAGCAGAGGGGAAATGTGCGGGGCTGGGGGCTTACTGGAACGACAATCATTAGATATACTACCCAGAATGTTCTGATTAGATTATAGCTGGAGCATTGTGCGGGTTGGAGGTGTGTGTGTGTGTGTGTGTGTGTGTTTGTGTTTGCAGAGGGCATAAATAGGTTATGGGACCTCTGGATGTTTTGGGGGAGGGTAACTGATTGCACCTCTTGCCATTGCTCAGATCCTGTGACAGGGTTTGCCCTGAAGGGGACTGTCATGTTACAATTGACCCCTTGGAAAGATTGTTGCCATGGCCACAAGACGCCTTAATGAACTAATGAATCAATGTGGCACACCTCAGCTCAGACACATCAGTGTCTCGTTGAGGGCGCAGAGGGAGGGAGTGACGGGGCGGGGGGCCGGGACTCCATACAGACACAATACAGTTTGATTTAAGCAGTGGAAGGGACCCAGGTGGCCAATTGTTCCCAAATGCAGTGATTCATAATGTGGGCAGCGCTCAATAACCAGCAGACAGCACACTTCACATTCATCTTTTCCTAAATTGCATTAACAAGACATCTCGGACTGTGCCACCTACTTTCTACTTCACGTAATGGAGAGACTGTAACTACTTGTGTGTGTGTGTGTGTGTGTGTGTGTGTGTGTGTGTTTTGTGGAAATCTTCTTTGAGTTCTCAGAGAGATTTTTTCACATATTCCATCTATGATGTAAATTATTCAGTCCCGCATTAATAACTCCATTTTAAAATGGAGAAAAGCTTTTTTTGCTTTGTTACTGAGAGTGAGATGAAAGGACGCGGTTAGCCTAGCTTAGCATAAAGACTGGAAGCAAAATAAAACGCCTCCCAACACCTCCAAAGCTCATTAGTTTACTTGCTGTATATGCATTCATTTAATCTGTGCAGTATGGGGACTGTTTCTATGTATTTATACTTCCTGGTTCACAACACATACAAATAGATTTGATAGATTCCTATTGTCTGAGAACGACCTGGGACACATCCTGAAACCTGTGCTCGTCGGCTGTATCTGGCAACCAACATCTGATGTAGCTGCAAAGAATTATGCGATGCCTGTAGCTGTCGTAATATTGAGATCCAATCACAAAGCAGGCAGAACTGAGATAACAAGAACGCTTTTGTGTAAAGGCAAAGGGCCTGTGAAATATGTAATTTCCCAGACAACACAGATACAAATCACATGTTAATGCCCAGGTGGGTCATAAAGTGTAATCTCAGGATGGTGCTACAGACCGGCGGCAAGGGATTTACATTGTTTTACATACGGTTTTACTATAAACAGTCTGTGGGTAAGAGAGAGTACAAACAATATCACTTAATGCACTTAGTTACTACAAGTTTCTAAAGTGCATTAAAAATCCAGCTCCTCCTCGAACACGTAACGCAGACGGTTATAGCTCAAATCTTTCTCAACATTTCTCTCTGACAATACACAGAGCAGCTTTAATGATGTGGCTCTTGAACGTGTTCAGTAATCCTGGTGAAATTCAATTCAGAAAAGAAGCTTGGGCCTTCAGGCAGCTCTGATAAGGCAGCTTTACACTCCCCCCTCCTCAGCCACATTAGGATGGCAGCCCTCTCAGCTGTTTACAGCTCCACAGACAAGAAATAAGAGCTTCGCTGCTCTTTACTGGAGGTTCTCACACGCTGAAAATTCATTGCACTTAAAATTAGAAGTTAGTAAATGCAAGCAATGTCTTAAACAGACCTGGTGACAGACCTTTTAACTCCTCACATACTAATGTGAGATAGTGTGTCTTGTTTATGCATGGGAAGGTATGTGACAGAGGGTTGGCCCCTTGAAACTGGCCCCCTGCAACTTGACTGACAACTCCAAGTGCAGCGGGTAACACTATTAACCTCAACCCATTCAATCATCCAATCACATAAAAAAGTCAAGTGTGTAGTATTCCCCAAGGTGTTGACTATTCGCAGTGTACACACTTGCTACATTTTAAAATCAGAGGGGTCAATTTAAGGGTACAAGGTTCCCCTGAAAGTGCACATCTAATCTGTGTGTGTGCTTTAACACAGTGGAGCCTCGTTATTCTGTGTATTCTGCTTATTAGTGCTGCAAACACACGTTCTCTTTAACCTCTTAAGCTGAAAGAAGCTTTTTTGTTGACATTTATTACAAGTGAAACCCAAATGTGTGCTGTTTCATTGTGATACTGTGCAGGGCTGCAGCATTATTGTGTTCCCCCTCCGCAGACAGCAGTAGTTGCTTTGTCCAGGGAGGTTTTTATAGTGGCAGCTGCCAGCTTTATGTTTTCTTTAACTGTTTTGTTGCATTTAGTGTTTTAGTTATTCAGAGTGCAATGCGTTAGCTATATTGTGTCATTTTAGATATTCTGGGACCCTCACCACAGCACCTCGTGATTTAATGTCCAGAACCGACGTTCACTGCCAAAGCAGGAAGTGGTGTAAGCTTTACGTAGTGGCGGTCCTGAAAACTGAAGCCAATGTAAAGGAGCCTTAAACTTGCATTCTGTGTAACAGCCAGCAGGGGGCGACTCCGTCGGATTGTATAGAAGTCTATGAGAAAATGACCCGACTTCTTTGCTTTATTACATCAGTAAACATTTTCCAAATTAGTTCAATGTCTGAATCTGCATTTTGGTCCCATGTAGAGTAAGATAGACGATGAAGCAGGGTATATTTTAGGGCGTTGGTTGCCTTGTGATTGGCGAGTCGCTACCACGGTGTCGTCTGGTCTTAGTGTTAGAACTTTAACCCTTTCAGTATTCAGTTCATGAAAGATAATTGTAACATCGACTGAGCTCCACCTTCTTTTATCACTTATGGTTCCAAAAAAACAAGATGGCACCGGCCAAAATGTCAACCTCGAGGCTTCTCCACTACGTCCATTACTTATATACAGTCTTTGGTAGCGATGCGGAAGTGTTTGAAGGTCGTCTGACTTTCAAACAGGACACCAGAGTTTTCTTTCCCTTACCTTGACGATTCTGTAGTGTCCATGCGCAGATTTTGTAGAAAGCGAGAATAACTGGACGTAAATAAAAGTTCCCTCTGACTGTAATGTAGGTTTTGCAGAATCCTGATGTTCTTGTGCAGACAGCTGGCCAATAACTTAGTCCGGAGCCAAACAATTCATCAAATATTGACCACGCTGCCATTAAATCTGCTGTGTTAATCATATTTCCCCCCCGAAGGATAAATCCTGATGTTTCTGCTGACCTGTTGACCCTTCCCTGACCTGTCCCCAGGACAAACAATCCACTTGTACAAAGAAATATTAGATTCTAATGAGCCATGACATTTACCGACACGCATTTCTGTTCCCCCCCACTGTTTCCAATTTGGACACCCTATGAGCTTTCCAGGGATCCCACCCTTAAGACACAACGTCAGCTGTTCATGTAAGATGTCTCATAATGTCATTTATAGTTTGGCATTACATTTGCTGAGCTGATTCACCCCTTTGGTGCACGCTTTACCAAACAGCTCTGTCATTTCCTCATCGTTTCTAAGGAAGTTTCCAGGAAATAACTTATGAAATAATATTTTTCTCCCTGAGAGACATCTAGACTCTAGAAAACATTCATTCATTTAAGATTTAAAATGTGATTATTTATATATTTTGTAATTTCTTCTTTGTCTTCTTGTGCTTGTTATTGTTCTCTGTAACGTCTTCATGCTGCTGTCTCTGTCTTCCTTGTAAAATGGTTGATGTTTCAGTTTCTTTTCTTCTGTCCTAACTGTTTACGACAGGAAGACTTCCTGTTTCATCTGCGGAGTGAACGCAGGTACACGCTCTGTGATGGCAGAAAGAACATCAAGCATCATCCGTGCGTACTCTCACTTCAGCTTTGTTGTGTGTGCATGTTTACAGCCCGGCTCAGAGTGGAGGGCACGTGAGGATTTAAAAGGGAAATGGTAACCAGGGGGAACTGTAAATAGCTGTGACCTGCGCTCTGCAACAATGGCTGCAGTGAAAGTAACAATGACAGCTGAGGCTTTGGAAGCTTTTTTTACTCTGTTTTGTGCTGAAAAGATGGAAACAAAGGCAATAAAGTGGACGTCTGTAAAGAAAAGCTTTTCAACAAGGCAACACAAGCAGTAATGTGATATTTTAAACCTGTCACAGTGGGGGGGAGTTGTGTGTGTGTGTGTGTGTGTGTGTGTGTTAGTATTTCAGCTCTCCTGCATGTGTGAGTCCCTGCAGCTTCTTCTTCTCCCAGAGTCCTCAGAGTTGTAAGCACAGGACCATCTTCTGAACTTCTGGGCTTCAGTGTAAAACACGTGTCCTGGTTACCTCTGTTCTCCTGAAGACTCGTGTCCTTTGTGACCTTACGATGCGTTTACGTTGACAGATTTATTCTGTTCGACGCTTTATCTTCAACTGTCAGGCAAAGAATATTTAATTGGTTTGTATTTTGAAAAGCGATAAAGTGATTCAGTGGCTGTACATCACAATTATATTCCTGGCAGTGTGGAGGCGGTTAGACCATCATGAGGAAAATAACATTTATAGAATAGATAAATAAACAGTTAAATTCATAAATACAATGAGAGTTTTGGATATTCTTAGTGAATCTGTGCCAAGGAGCACTGAAGCTGCTCCGGAGGCTCATGCTGAGACAAACTGTGTTAATTCAAAGAGGCGTTTTTTTATTTCTTTTTAGTTTTACAGTTAAATCCGGGCCAAAGGTTTTGATAAATTGAAAAAAAAAAATAGTTTAGAGCAGGGGTGTCAAACATGCGGCCCGGGGGCCAAAACCGGCCCACCAGAGGGTCCAATCCACTATTGTTAAAATTGCAATTTTTATTCTTAAGAACTTTCAGGATGTTTATAATGTTTAGTAAAAAGATTAAGTTTGAACATTTTCAGAATGTATTTGTACTTTTTTGCACTAAAACGAAGGAAACATTTGGAGTTGTTGTTATTTACAGGTTATTATGCTGTGATGTTACTGGTCCGGCCCACCTGAGATCACATTGTGCTGCATGTAGCCCCTGAACTAACATGAGTTTGACCCCCCTGCTGCATGTGGCCCCTGAACTAAAGTGAGTTTGACTTTGAAGCATTGAAGCTGCGATCACAGTGATGTGTGGCTGTAGCAGAACTTTGTGTCTTTTACTGCCAATCACAGGAATATGGTGTTGAATCATATTTCTCCTGAATCAAAAAGTTTCTGTTTAAAGGAAAAGTGAACACACACACACACACACACACACACACACAAAGTAAATGACAACCCTTCTTTACAAAAGGACAGCTGTAGCGTTACATTGCTGCTGTGATTCCCTCTGCACCACTGTGTGTGCAGGATCCCTGCACCTGACACGCGGACGCTTCTCTGCAGGAGGCTGCAGCGTGTTTATTCTGCAGGGTGATTGTGTTCAATCGCACGGAGGACAAAGTGTCGTGATTAATTTTCTCTTGGCTCAGACTAAATTGGCCATCTGGCTTACACGAGCACACAGTGTGTGTGGGAGTGGGCCTATTGACCCACTTCATTGTTCATTCTTTGGCCCCTCAGGGCCAAATTTTACCTATATGTGGGTCAAGGACTCTGTGCGACGCAGTTGTGTACGATTGTATATGTAAATGTCGACTCCATATATCTTTCTATGGACATACAGGACTGCAGTGTGTGCTGAAGAAGTTAGCATCTTAGCATTTCCATTAGATTTTGGATTTTTGTAGAAAATAAGGAAACTTTTATGATACTTACATGGTTTTTTTTGGCAAACTTTTATCACTGTTGTGGTTTTTTGAAGCAGAAATGCTTTCAGCAGTCGTAGAAAGTAACATCTCAGGTCCAGTATCCACCTGCAGGCCTCAGGTGTTTGCTTTCAGGGCCCCTAAACACACACACTTCCTACAGGCCTCACTGTGAGCAGAGCATCTTTTGGTAATAAAAAGTATTTCTAATAAAAACCAGTTTACAGTGAGCGCTGTGGATT